>NC_064871.1:28781715-29081715 GCF_943734695.1 Anopheles maculipalpis | reverse complement strand
AAAATTTTGCCTTCTTAACAACATCTCCAAGATTTTCCAAGAGAAATGGAAGAACGGTAACAAACCTGTTTTCGTTAAAATAATTGCCTTACCTCGGTTACGTTGCGTATCATCTGGTTCGCTGCTAAAGTTAGAATCCGTCTCGGATATGGCCGCATCAGTGTCCCGTAGCAAATCCAGCGTCGAACGAGTAAGCGCTCTCGGTGAAGGTGTTGGAACCGGTGAGGGTGTTGCGATGGTAGCTTTTGCTCTTGGCGGAGGTGCTGGAGCTTTGGACTTTTTGGCTGGAGAAAACAAAATAAAAGAATCAAAAATCGTTTACGCATAAACGGTTAAGCATACATTGCGCCTTACCACTAGAGTTCAAGCGCTTTCGTGGCGTTGGTTCAGGCATATCCTGAAAGTCCCGCGGATCTTTCGCATCCGAGCAGCTGGACGACGCCCGCGAATGATGATGATGAATATCGACCATGCTGCCACCATTTTCGCTCGACTGCTGCAACGTGCTGGTAGGAGGGTCTGGTTCGCGTATAATGTACATCGACGTTGGTCGATTTTTGAGCGTACTGTACGACGTCTTGGTGTTGATTAGGTTTTTCCGATCTTGTTCCTCCAGCATCATCATCTTGCTATGCTCATCATGAACATTATTGTTGTGGATATCGGCAGCGTATCCGTTGCGTTCGCTGCTGACATTTTTCGTATTCACACCGGGTGTGTTGTTGTTATTGTTGTTGATAATATCAGCCGATTTCAATTCTCGGTCGTACAGATTTGGTGTGGATACGTGGAAGTTTTGTCTCGAGTACGGAGGTAACTGGGGTTCTTTGAAGATGTGATCATCGGGACTATTGTGCTTATCGGCTGACCCGTTGGAATGTTGCGTTTGCTGTGGGAGACGCACCTCTGGGATAGAGTTCTGGCTTGGTGGACGTGGTGCGAGTCGCTTCTTACGCGTCGGCGCCACCGGTGGTCCCATCTGACTGTTTCCATTGGTTGTGGCGCCATTGGTGGTACCACTGTGACCACCACCACCACCACCTCTCGAGCTCGAACTAACCCCAGACGAGTCCATCGAGTTGAGCGAATTGGTTGAGCTGTACGGTGAGGTCGTCTTTAGAGGCACTTTCGAGTTGCGGCTCAAATCCGACGACGATACGGACGTACCACCGGACGTTTCACGCGCACTCTTCTGATGCATCCGGAAGATGTCGCTTGTGCTCAACCGATAGTCACTGTTGCGCAACGCTTCTAGCTCCTTGCGTGACATTAGCCGAACCTCGCTCAGTCCCACCTCGCCGATGTTCATGTCCAGCTCGAAACCCTGCTGAAAGTCGGCCGGATGGCGAAAGACGTACTTTTGCGCGTCGAGTAGCTTGTCGCTGCACACCATCTCGAGCAGGGTGGACAGTTTGGTTTTCGCACCGACACGTGCTACGTACAGCTGGTCCCGCGGTAGTAACACCGTCACGCGGAATGTCTGCTCGAACGGTGCATTCGCCACGACCGGCAGCTGTATGACTTTGTTGTTGAAGTGACTAGAAGCGTCCAGGTTGGTGGTGGACCGACTAAGGTTAGAGGTTGATTTGGAAACTAAAATGAAAGGAGTAAACAATTAGCGACTTGCCAAATATAGTGGTGGTGAGAAGCGAGATGGCTTACCATCTTTGTTTCTTTTTCCTAACAGTCTGTTAAGCGTGGATAAACCGTTCATTTTGGAGTTTGGTTGGTTTGATGGGATTGCCTAAGAATATGTTTGGCAGCTCCCGAAAAGCTGCACGGTAACTCGAATTAAAGTGTGTGACAAGTATTGCCTAGTACAAGCTGATCTGTGAATAGCAGTGGAACCGTTTTCTACAGCATCACAATCCTTAGCATGTTGATCCTCTCTTCGCCGGGAAGAAGGTTCTGAAAGTAGAGAAATAGACCAAGAGAAGGTCAGTTACATTTGTCTATTTTTTTCTTTGGAATGTAAGTAAATTAAAAAATTGGAATATGTCATAATGTGAACAAGAATTGGTCTTAAAATGAGGCATGCAAAATTAAGCTTGATCATGTGACAAGATACAATTGTAAATTAAAGTAAAATTTCTAGTAGCTATATTTGTTCACAACAGGGAGTAAAAAATCCATAACGGATATTGGAAAACAGAAGCACTCCAGTGACGAGTGATGCTTCCTGTGGCAGAGAATTATTTCAACATTGCATACACACTTTTAACGTGCCGTTCCGTCGACAAAACAACACATGTCGAGTGGTGTTTGGCCAGCGTGAGAACGATTGTTCGGCTGGCGTGTGGAAATTTCAACAGTCTTCTCCATGCACCGCACAACCCGTACCACACGCATCAGACAGCCCGTGCATCAAAGATCTGACGTTTTAATGAACGAACCGCCATCGCAGTCACGTGTCCAAGACGTACTCGTCCGACAGAAGCATCAACAGGGGGCGGAGGCAACGCATAGTTTAGGTGAGTGCGCAAGTGTCTCTGTGCTCAGCTAGACTGTTTGTTCAGTTTTGTTTGAAAGCTGGTAGAATTATTAAACGATCATCAAAATATTTACAATAGTTCTCTGAAATTGGTCTACTTGCAACAAGAGAGCGATAGGACATGCTTGTGGCAACGTCATGAGAAAGAAAATTCAAATCTTTTAAATCAGTGCCAAGATTTTCCAAATTTTTAGGTGCTTCTGATTTATTCTTACTGAACCCACTACGCAAAACGAGTTACAAAGTGTCGCCAGGTAATGGCCATGATGATTCTTTGATGATGGAATAACGACCATCACTCAAAGCTCCGCACACAATTGGTGCGTTATTGATGATAGGTGCCACGACCGTTGTCAACAAGTACAGTCCAATATCTGCTGGAATTCCTCCGCAATCTGATAAGCGAGTGGTCGGTTGTTTGAACTACGGTGCCTGCCCAGACAATGGCAGGGTTGACCGAATCCACATTGTCCACTGACTACGACGAAGACAGGCACATATTAATCTCACAGGTACGTACCGACTACTGGGCACGTACGAAGCGCGGGTGAAATTATCCTATAAAACTTTGATAAAGTCAAGGGTCTTAAGATCAGGGTTTCTGAAGCAGAGGCTTGTTGGAGATATTTTCGTTATCCACGCAGTAACACGCTTATTACGCGCTGGTGTGGAATGTGTCGTAAGTAAAACAATTTTGCTTATCATCTGTTTGATTTGATTGACGCCGCATATCTCACGACTTGGTACACTAATCTATGTCCACAAACACATACACAAAACGCACATACGTGTACACATGACTTCCACCAACGCAATGTTTATCAGAATATGGTTTAATGTTGTTTTTCAACACCATTTTTCAAGACACGTATGCAGGTACTTTCGGGACTTGCACGGAAAGGATAGTGCCATAAAAAGATTTTATACACTCATTTTGTAAACACAACTGACTGGGATTCACCACGTGTTTGTTTGTTGACTCATTAATTTCAGCTTAAGTATGTCGCACAATTAGGAATTAAAACTAAAACCACTTGCATTGGGGAAGTTGAATCATCACAAACACTACGAGTTTCGTACTTCCCGTCTTCGTTTCTATCTCGTTAACCTCCACCGTATTTTATCGATATCAATGCCACGGCATATGAGGCCTCGAACTCTGATTAAAATCTGTTTCCGATATCAGAATTCACCGAGTCCTTCCTTGCAGTTCCTGCCGTTCTTCTTTTGCCAATAAACACAAAACCGATTGCTACCGTACTGGGTCGTCTAATGCCCACCTGTGCTCACGAGACACGTACGCCCCAAACACGGCCGCCGTTTGACTATCGGCGTGGAGTGATAAAAATTAACTAAAACAAAAGTCGTGTTCATCGTCACATTCTACCCCGAGAGGTTCGCGAGTTTTGCTGGGATGGAAAATGCCTGGGGGTGGTGTCTGCTATATCTCGCGGTCATCGATGTTGATGATGATGATAACGTGAGTTCCCGAGACCGAGTGAGAACGAGCGTACAAATACATGCACACCGTGGAAGGGAGGTAATACGCTTGTTGATACAGTCTTTTCTGCAGCTGGAAAGCTTCCACTACCGGCGGAGGCTAGGTACTTACATACGCGCGAATGTGAGATATGGGAGCTTCCCGTCACTAGCAGATAGCTGAGCCTACAGAGAGATAATAAATCGGAGAGTTGGGTACGATAGTAGCAGCAAAAGCGTTCTAAAAAAGACTTTGGACAGTACAGTTCCCTTTTTTCGTCGAGTTGAATGAATTCAGTAAATCATCGTATGAATCATGCTGTATACTACTTACTACTACTGTGTTGACTTCAAGAACATCATGGTGTTATAGACTTAACCCTATCAAACTGACATCCTCCGATACTGCCAATAATTCTAATAGTGTCTAGATGATATAAAAATCATTAGATTGCTGCCCAACTACGTGGTACTAACACGTCTAGCAAGCCATTGCATGGCTAGCGTGACCTAGGAGGTCGTTAAGCCAAGAAGCTGAAGAAGAAAATAGGACACTTGTTATCCAAATTTCTCTAATCGACTTCTTAATACAACACATGCACTTCGAGCTATCTTAGTGCGGTTAGAATCTAACTTTAGTACTCGACAAGTTGCATTCTTCCCATCGCCAACCGTTTTACTCTGGTCAAGGTAAGGTCACCGTTGCCACCGGATAAACTACTACACCGCACGGTTGCGTTGCACAATTTGTGCACCCCGCTGCACCAGCCTCAGTGTTGGATTGTAGTTCGATAATTAGCTTTGATTGAAATGCAACCGTTGCAAAGCCGGTACTATAGCCGGTACACTCGGCCACCGCTGCCGCTACCTCTCGAAAACCTTCGATCTTTGAGAAGTTAGTTGAGGAGTTCGCCGTGTGCTCTTCCAATCGAGTGGGACCTTAGATCCGGGCTATGCATTAACTTCAACTCGGTGAGATCATTATCATTAGCTATGGCTCATCAATTGCGTCTCCATTGAGCGAGGTAAGATAATGGTGAGAACGATTACTAAGTGGCGGACGTTAGAGAAAATGAAACACGTGCACAGCCATCCTGCATTACTGCACGCTGGAAGATCTTGGAGTTCTTACTTTCGCTCCGATATTCCGAGATTCCGAAATGTATGATGGGATTTAACTCGCAGCTTGAATGATATAAATCGTTAACTTTCATTAGTGCCAGTGACCGGTGTGTATGTCCAGCAACACCGAGCAAGTGCAACCATGAGAACACTCTAGGCAGTTCAATTAGAATTGTTCTACTTAACGTAACAGCAGCTAGTTACGTTGCCCATTCTCAAAACGACATTTCTCCTCAATCCGTTGTGTTAAATTATCTCATCAACACCGCGACAATAACAAACGAACCGATGGTTCCATTGTCGGTATGATTACTTGCACCGTAATCACCATCGGAGCTTGTGTAGCGCACATTACGCCATTGCCGCTGTGCACCTTTTTGGGAAGGTTGACGGGATGGGAAGGGAGAGAGAGAGAGAGAGAGAGAGAGAGAGAGAGAGAGAGAGACACAGAGAGAGAGAGAGTGTGTGTGTGAGATTGGTAAACGACATGAACATTGAACGATACTAGCTAGCAACTGAAATCAGTGTGGTCGGTAGGAAGGTCAAAAGTAATCCTTTCCCCCAGACGAAGCGATGCGGATTAGCGGACAATAATCGTCACCAATCACAGTTTGTTTGATTACGAATGTAATCTTTGAATGTTTGTGGAGAATATAAATGATATAGATGGAATGTTGGGTTGACTGGGAATCACCGTTTGGTCTCTAAGGTGAATCACAAATCTTTATCAATGACAATTATTTATTTTATACATTGGATTATTGCGAGTTTTTTGCAACATAATGATATCTACAATTGTGTTTAACCAGAAAAGACAGATCAATGTCAATAAACGATTTTCATCTTTCGGGAAAACAAACTTCCTCTAAGGTATTAAAAGTTATCCTTCATCAGGATTATATTTTTTCTACAACCACCCAATAGTAAGTTCATTTTGTAAGTGGAAGACCTGGTCACAAATAGGGTCATTGGATAGTATAGTATTTAATGCAGAAAAGAGTTAAGCTGGAGCTTTTCCGTTCTGAGTTTTCTCGACTGCATCGTAGAAACAAAAGAGCTCTTCTTACTGGAATAACTTACTGGATACGAATTAATCCAACACTAGATACGGTTGGAGCAAATTACTAATCAAGTTTAAAAGCAGTGAACAGAAAATTAATCAGAGTGGTCCGGTGGTAGAGGCGACAACGGTGCCGATCTTCACATGGCAGGAACGGGGTTGACATCTCATCCGGACAGTTCTCCCGCACTGATGACTGACCATCCAACTACGTTATATTAACATGTCTAGTAGGCCATTTGATGTCCAGCATGACCTTAGAAGATCGTTAAACCAAGAAGATTTGCTCCGTAGTTTACTCAGGAACATCGAAGAATATTCCGAAATCATGAATTCATTCGGAGCGTTCTGGATCACTCTACTTCGGAACCTGTTTGGATTTGATTCCGAAACCTTGTTTTGAAGTACTTTGGCTGATATTCGACGATGGATATCAAAGGCACAAGTGCAGATTAAAGTGCCATGTCCACCGTCCTTTTCTAACTCATAGCATCCGACGTTAATCGAGCTTCTTTTGCCATGCTAGACCAAGATTCCAAAGAAATTTACTACTCATCTGTGATACATCACTAGAAAGAGAGAACCCATCATTTTCCTGCCTTAAGACTTTATGTTTCCAGATAAAACGGACTTGCTTTCCTATCTGCAACGTGATAGGCACACATAATCAATGATCGGTGCTTGTGAGAAAGAAAGAAAATCTAAAGCTACAAATCATCCGCGAACCATCATGTACGGTAACTGTATGCAAAACCGTAGTACCTCAGCCCAGAGCACGCCACAGGCTTTCCCGCCAAGGTGATTTTGCTCAGGCCGATGCTGTCAGTTGCCAGTATATAACATCCACCTTCTCACTCTACTCCTCTCACTCCAAAGGTCACTGATAATAGTGTTTAAAACCTTGCACCGGAAGATGATGGTCGTCTGGACCGAGTTTCCGGTTGCATTGCACTATCAAGTCGCATCGGAGATCGCACCGTTAAAAGCAGTTGAAAAATATGTTCACACCGTCCAGAGGGCCAATGTCGGCACCCAAACAATCCCCATCCAAGCGCGTTGATCTAACACACCGTTAGATCAAAATTCTTGGCTACAAAGCATGGCGTACTTGTACCTCATCCCATGTGATCGTTTACATTAGTGTTGCGATGCGTGTGATAATGAGCGGGCAAACATGCAAAACAGTTCTGTTCGAGGTTTCCTTTTCAACTTGCCCACTTTGCATACAATAGACGCACCCGTGCACTTGCACTTGGAGCTTCCATCATGTACGGTTCAACAATACTTCCAATCGCAAGCTCTATAGATCTCGTTATAGAAGCAGTGAAACTGATTCGCTCAATGCTGTATCTAAACAAACGAGTGAATCCATCGCATTTGTGTAGATTTAGTTCTTTATGTGAAATCATACCACGCTCCTTTGACCCCTACGCCGGACACCAAGCAAAGAAAAGACTTTTATTTTTATTCAACTTAATTTGTTCAACCCATTCTGGCGATGATTTGCCTGAGTGGACACCAAGTTTGTATCATAGAGACGGTGTTTTTTTTGTGTGTGAAAATATGCATACCGTTGAAGCCTATCCCGCTAAACAAGCGTAGACAAATGGCCGAGTGGACGGATGGAAAAATTAAGCAAATCTCAAGCATCAATCAGATTCGCCATTCAACCGGTAACCGGTGTTGGAACGAATCGAAACGAATCGGAACCCTTATTTGACAGCCTTCACACACCAAATTTTGCAGCTTCACACCAAACGGTGCGGAGGATCTCTACCTATCTGAGTGGTTAATTCAATTTCGCCATTTAGCACCGCTCATCAGCGTCATCTTTCGATCGTTTCTCATCATTCACATCATTCGGTGGTAGTATCAGGTTGCTGACGACGAAGAGCACCACGGCGAATGTTATTAAAGGGGCACACAGGCTAATATAAATTGAAGGTCTTCCAAGTACAGCTGGGATGATCTCAACCAGCTCGGCCCCTCCATCAACAACATCCAGCCAGTCAGTTCACTTCTAGAAGCGCCCAAAACAGTCACGCGATCGATTATTAGCCCTGGCGCGGATTAAGTGGGATCAGTTTATAAAACTGGTTTGTGCTGGCGAGATATTTTCGAAAGGATACTCATCTGCATTGAAGAGGAGAAAGCTCGTGGTAAAGTGTGGCTTTGTGCTGCAAACGGTGAACGCGATACTGTGTTGCAAAATTAGGACCAAGCTGTGATTGCTTATGATACATCCAACAAATGACATTTGGATGATCACGACAACGCACAGGTGCCCAGTAATGTGGGCCTCCGACAGCTAATCGTGCATTCCGTTGGTCCCAACAGCGCTGTCACCAGAGATCCTTCCCATCTCTGCTGTTGACAGTTCGGTTTACCGATGTGCTCAACATGCGTCTTCGGAATGTGCGATTTATCGACTTCCTTTCTGTATCGTTTGAGTTTTCTACCACTTCTACACACACACACACACACACGCTTGTCAATCAGTCGTAAAGCCACGATCATCTATGGGCTGCACGTTCGATGGGAACTATTTGTGTGGTATGGCATATCGATGCATCTGACTGCTTGCAATGATGCAAGAGGCTGAAGCAAGGATAGGTAGGGATGATGGTGGCTGCGATCAATTTCCATTTCGATTGACTTGCCTCGAATTACGATTACAGAGTGTATGTGTGTGTGTGTGTGAGGGTGTTTTGTTGTCCTCCCACGAACAGACCATCGCATGCATTCAAATCTGCAGATTTTCAATCATGCTTTCGGGGACGGGGACGAGGCAACGCGTAACGATCGCCACGATCAGTGTACTTAGCGATTTACAATCTACCGACATCTTCGTGTTTAGAGTGTGTTTGATGTTTGGTTTATCACGCTGTGCGACATTCAAGTGCGTACCAGTGTGCCCCAGTAAGCCATACAGGATGACCTCGCCTAATGCCTATCAGGTGGGTTATCTTGTGCCTCTTGACAACTAATCCATGCTCTGCTCGTTGATTGAGTGAGGATACAATTTTATGACTGCATTTTATCACCCACACAACGCCACATCAAGCACTTGACAGATACTGCGCTGTTCTACTTTTCCTTGTATGGATTGTCATTAAAGAATAATCAGGCTTTCCCGCCTGATTTGTGATACAGTCATTCTGAAGGCTGTTCGGGGGTGGTTAAGTTTCTGACGACGCAATTGTGTTGCTCAAAAATTAAAAAAAAAAAATCAATGCTAAACTAAATACATCGAATATTTGCCATGCTTTTCTATTTATTTTGGCTACGAAGTTTGGTAGCTTTATGCATAACATTAATTCTCATCTGATTCGCATTGAAACTACAGAGGAGCATCAGCAACACACTGTCACTTTTTGCACTGAATCACACGATCATCATGACTTCTTGACTTTGACCCAGAAACGTCTGCTGAAGAGATTCAACATCAACGTAAAGTTGAAATAAAAGAACGTGACAGAATACTTGTTGGACTGACAGAAAAAGACGTTTCCATTTCTTTAGAATTGTAAAAACCGTAACGAATATGCAACGCAAGTGTCATATTGATTAATTACATCTAAATAATACAATACAAGGTTTCGTCATTTATCCTTCTCAAGTTCCAAAACTCAGTTCTTTACATAAGTAGTTCAACCCATAATCTAACATTCGTATTCGATCGAAATTAGCCTTCTAAAAACATATAATATTCTCTCGTAAACATTCTTCTTACGATTTTCCAGGTTGTTTAGCAGAGAAAATCAAAATACAAATATCATATTCCAGGCTACAAGCAAACATCGATCCAATCGATCCACACCCTGAAAAAACTCGTCGCCGGAACAGGTTGCCACTTTTGGCAACTCGATATTCGTCGAAAGTTAGCCCACTACTCGCCAAAACACCCTGACAAAAACCTTCAACTCTCGAAACGAGCGACACAAGTCGTCCAACAGTGTCTGGACTTGATTTTGTGGCGTAGTGGGTTCAAGTTTTCGACACCCAGCTCTTCCTTCGGGGACTCTGTTTTTGGTTAGGGAAGTGGAAGATGGTCTAAAAATAACGACACTGACCAACACCCCGACAGCAAGTTCAAGGCTGGTCAGCAGTGCTTCCAAAAAATCCTCCCCAACCTTGCTGCATGTGATATGAGGTAGGTACAGGGTGACACTTGCTACGTGACAAAAACTTCGCTTGAATACCGTGTTGCGAAGAGTGAAACAGATAATCCGTTTCATCCGTAATTCCACAACTTTAAGGAGTTTAAAAGTTTGAAGTTTACTGATACAGTTTTACTTATTGCTCAAAAATAGCTTGATATAAAGTAAGAGAGAAATATTTTTAGTCGCTTGTTACCGAAAGCCGTGACAATACCTTCCCTTAATCTCGAGTGATCCTTACCCTCCCCGAAACTCACAACAAGGTGAATAAACCTGTTCTCGACTTGACTGCGTGGCTACAGAGTGTGGTGGGTATAAGTATGTGGCTGCGCTATCTGGCGCGCTCCGATTTGGTGTTTGCTTTTGATTTTGCGGAGGAGGTAACGACTTCGGAATGTTAATTGCGCCACATCCAAACAAACAACCCTTCTCCTCCTCCCCGTTACCGGATGCCAAGAGCGCTAGGTTCACTTCATACATTTCTAAGTGGTTTCTAGAGTGCTCCGGACATTGGTTGTGTACCCCAGAAAAGATAACCTGAAGAGAAGCTTTGTTTATCGGTTTTGTGTTTTGCTCTTTCGCTTCCTCTGCGTGTTCCCCAACGGCTCTAAATCTCTAACGAGCATCCAGCCACGTTTGTGTGTACTTTCGCGTAAGTGAATCGAAGCAATTAATTAGAATTCCAATAGTGCACGCGCCACCATCGACCTTACAGCAGGAGCAACACATGGATGTCAGCGACGTTCCTTCCTTTGCGGCTATATTCCAGTATTTCCTGGCTGTTGTCACGCGAGCACCAAAACGCGCCAAGATCCTACCGACAAGGACGTACAATGTGAAGACAGTCGTAAAATAAACCACCCCAGCGAGTACTGGACGCCACGAAAATGATGTCATCCGGCCATTTAGTTTTTCTTTTGTCTTAATCCCTCACCAGCGGGGACACACACTCAATTGCGAATAAATCACCACTCAACGGGCTGTGGAGTAAGACGTAACCCGTGCAAGGTTGAGTCGCGAACAGAGAGCATCAAACTAAGCAAAAAAAAAAAAAAAAACAGCGGGATGTCTTTCCAGAGCTTTACGGTCTATGCTTTAGACGAAATTCTTCATCTTCAAGTGGAGATAACAAAAAAAAAAAAAAAACAGCAACAACATTATTGCAAATGCAATTAGTGCCGTTGATTGAACAATAAACCAGATGGCTAATTGAAGAAGCTCTAGAAACGATCACCTCAATCAGCTGACGGAAAAGAGGGCCTTAAGGCCGGGTTTAAGACTAGGCTTAAGAGGAGGACTTTTATCGGTGACACCTTTCGCATACTGCCCCTGAGATGGTAGCTGGCAGAACTGGGACAACGGTTGATTTACGCCGACCTATCTTTCATGCTCATTATTTTCAGCTGGACAATGTCTCCTGCAACATTGTACAACACCTTTCCGTTCATAGTGTGCTTGGGTCCTCATTAATCATCTCACGATGGTAGCTGGGAGAACATTTTGTAAAACAGTTAAATTTATGTCATGATTGATAAATCTAATTTATTTTTTAAGTCTGATAACTACTTAGTATAAATCTAAAATGAGTTTCTAAGTAAAATAAATCTAAATGGTTTTCTTCATCAACTCCAAATATATTTCTTTGTGAACTGGTAGTTTGGTGGCAACATTATAGTTATGGTTTTTACCATTATGTACAATGAGTGAAGTATCTCAATGTAACTTAATGTAATGCGTTTCAAGTACATTTGAGTTTTATCTTGCTTCAAAATAGGACTTGATTAAGAAACCTTCATAAAATACCAACATTTTAGTGCTTTTAAGTGTCTGAGACTACATTCGCCTTTCCACTATAGTGCCGTTTTGTTTAGAACACTTGTCAACGTTTTTATAACAACTTGCCATAGCTGCTTCTTTCTTCGTCTTTTTATTCGACACTTCAAGAAGTTTTGGTCTGCTATTTTTCGATTTCCTCAACATAGTTTAGCCAGGATGGCGAGGCTAGCGTACGGAGAACTGGTTCGTACAGGATTCGACACTTGATCCTAAAATTAATATTGATTTTGACTGTGTCTGCTGATATGAGAATTAAGTTAAATTGTGACTGTGTCAGCTTTATTTCATAAATTGGCAATGTGTTCCCTGCATTGTCATCGGTAGCGCTCATCGAGAGTTCTTCTAATTATTGGTTTAACGACCCTATAAGGACACGCTCTCCATCGAATGATATCACGTACTTGGATAGTCAGTCCTCACTACGGGGGTACGGTCCGGATGGGATTTGAACCCCGGTCCTTCCGTATGAGGATCGGCATAATCGAGAGTAAACGCTCTTAATACAATAAATGCTGAAACTGACCATACAATGAGTAGACCGCCCTGAACCCAAATTCACGATGAATAATGTGCCACTAATTACGATGTCTACCGTAGGATTCGATGGTAGAAGATAATGGACGGAATGGCAGAGTGGTAGTCAGCAGTCAGTCTGCCATCAATTGTCGTGGGAAGCAGTGACAAATTGAGATGCCAGCTGTTAACTAATAAGATGATTACCTGTTTTTGCTTCTTCTTGAAATGCGGTTACGTTTCCTCACTTCTGTTTGATTATAGGTTTCATCAAATATTTGTCTCAATTGCGGCCCCCTGGGTCTTCCTGAGACTTTCGACATGAATTCATTAGAAGCTAATGAACACTATACTGTCTCACGGTTTAGGTAACACTGGACTGGCTAGGCTTTTTCTCAACTAGCATAGATTGCACCAACATCGACTAACAAGTCAACCAAACAAACAAGAAGTTGGTACTTCTCCTATCAGCTAGAAGGCGTCACGAATCATTATGGTTGATGTACTACACACCCGGATACATCTCATGCTGTAACGTTCGTAGAGGTGTTTTCTCGGATATGCATAATTGTATGCTACTAAGAGTAACACAGACGTATAGCTCCTACAGTTAGAATAACATACAGTAGCCTCACTTCTGGCCAGAAAAAAAGCATCTCCCGGAAGCTTTGCGACAGCACCATGACGGTCTACCATGGGCGAAATGGGAACGGTAGTTACCCGTTTTGTAATTACACGTACACCGTTTTGCGGAACAAACTCTCACCATCTCGAGTAGATGCTGTGTGTGATTTCGGTCTATGCTTCCGTACCGATCGTCCTACCATTGCTTCTGGTGAGACGTTTTCTGTGCGTTCACTGCTTAGAATGCTTGTTATCATCGTGCGGCACCACACACGATCGAGGGGAGATCATTCTTCTTCTACTGTACAGAGCTTTCTTGTAACAGCTTGAAGGCATGTGAAAGAGATTTTATTTACGAACCAAGCTAAACAGTGCTAACAAGATGGTTAGATCTAAGGAAAGGACAGTCGTCCGTTCGAGCAGGTTGGGTTGTCCATTCGTTCCGTGCATTCAAATCAGAGGGCTCACGGCGGGAAAAAATGCTTGTGTTCTCTTATTACGGCCACTTTCTTCTCTTCGTTCTTTTATACTATCATCAATTTTAACTGTAATGAGCATCGGGGGTTTCGCAAATGAAATTGTATTTAAGAGTATCACTATTCGCACAATTTTCTCACTTCCCACACGATTTGCCTTTGTTTGGAAATCATTTCTTTAAATACATCTTCCTTCTGGCACTGGATGTACAAACAATATTCTAATGAAGAAATTAATCATTTCATTCGAGCAAGAGAAGTTGAACGCAACAGAGACTGAAACGTTTCACAAGCCAGCTTTGCGTCATTTACTTCCACATGTCTGCTCCATTTGATCACTTTACGTAACGGTCCAGGGGATTGAAGGTCACGGCTGAGGCAAAGGGATGTTACATGTGGAAGGGCAATGATGCTGGTTATTTCTTCACAATCCATAGGTACGATGAATAGAAGAAACCGTTCCATGGGGATGCTGTTGTAAAGCCGGCGATCGATAAAAAGATTTGGATCGCAACGTTATCTGACCTCGCGAAGGTTTTACTCAGTTATAACAGCGCGGAATGGTTGTTTCGTTTGTTATCAAACGGTCAATTAAAAAAGAAAACAAATCGATTGAAATTGATTGAATAAAAAAAACTATGCAGTCTAGTTTTTTTTTGTAGGGGAACGGGGGGCAAAATAAACGCTTTTCCATAATAATTTCCCTAAAGAATCAATAGATTTAAAGATTCTGTCTTCGGATTTGGTCACAGCAACACTAGCCATCGATGAATGCGTAGGATTCAAGCAGATGGTCGAAAACTGAAAAACAAATTAATATTCATTGTTATTCGACAAGATACAAGATGTAATTCATTCAGTGGCGCCGATAAATTGGGCGCCAGAATTTATAGAAACTACATATACATTCTTTAGAGTGATTTGGCTATATCTTCTACTTGGCTTAACGAACCTCTACTTCTAGGTCACGCAGGCCACCTAATAGCTTACTAAACTCGCTTAAACCACATAGTTGAATAGTCAGTCCTTACTATTGGGGAACGGTCCGGATACCATTTGAGCGCTGATCGTGCGGTGTGATGACCGGTAGCTTCCTGATAAAAAATAGCATACTTATTTATTGAAAAATCAATTTTACTAATGTGTAATTAAAATGCGTGTTTAACAGATACCACTAAAGAATATCAGCTTGCTATCTGCAACCATCGTAGATCTCAGAGTTAACAGTGCATCTAACAGCGATCAACGTGTAAATAATTTTAAGAGTTGTTTTTGTTGGCATAACCAGCTAAAAAATTCTTGTTTATCATTAACCGAGCATGCCCGGGATAAGGCAAATAATATGGAGGAAATACGTTATTAAAAATCTCCATTGTTTTAGACATCACACATGGGGAAAATACGGCGACGATTCGTCATGCTTAATAAAGAATAAATAAATTTTTTTCAACATCACGGGATCCTTTTGACTCCAACCTCCTCTAAATTGCAATTAACGTCAATAATTATTCAATCATAAGTATTGATAAGAAGATATATGAGAACTAAGATATATGAAGTTCTTCAATTAAGCTCTTCACATATCACGACATGTTATGTCTTTATGATTCCCGGCTAATTTCATCCTCAATTTGCTCCGTTATACTTCAAACAATCGAATAATTTCTTTTTAAAGACAACACATTGATTAATGACTCATTAATGATTAAAAACAAACCCTTCATTACGCACGGCACTCAGCAATTAAGATACGATAGAATTTCTCAAAGCATCTTCTCCATCTTCTAGGCACATTTTCTATCAGCTTTAATTGATACACTGTAGTAGCAGCAGCAGCCGAAAAATGAAGACGAATTGGAACACCTGTTTTCTGCTCCACAAAGCAAATCACCTATCTGCCTTGTCGGTGCTGCCGGCAGTAATTACCGTTCGTTTATCAAAATGACATGATCGTTTGTGGCTGTAAAATTGACTTTCCCGTACCAGGCACAAATCCCGGTGCACAATCAAAGCCAAGGGTCTTATGTCAGGTGTGCCGTGTCGTGCCGGTCCCAAAACTGCCGCTAAATGGCCTGAAACGGTAGTCGTGCATTGCAAGTGGCTCGATCGAAACCGAAAATTAACCTGCTCTACCGAGCGCGATCGCTCGCCGTGGTAATGGTGCCCGCGTGCTCTAGATCTTGGTGATTCTAGGTTATGTCTAGTCGATCTCTAGAGCACCCGTGGAGACGATAGATTTTATAACTGAGAAGGCACAGTACTAGGAGGTAGGTTGGATTCTGTTGAAAATGTTTTACTTTTAAGAATCGGTAGTCACGTTTGCATAGCGGTAAACACCGAGCGCAACACTTCCGTTCCATTAAATTCAGCTTGACGTCAGTAGAAACCTGGGATTTCTGGAACATTTTATAAGGACTTTTGAAATCGATTGTCGTAGGCCCTAAAGGACGCTTCTGGATATTTTTAGGTTAATACTAATTGGAGTTAATACACTCCAATTGAATTCTGGACATACTCTAAAAATGTTCATTAGCAAAACATTCAGCTTCCACCTATGAATGAAGATAAATGCTTTATTGTGTCATTTCAACCCTCTTAAACCTGGTAGGAGTTTAGCACATTTTGTAGTTTAAATATGATGGACGGCCCCAGATGACCTCCAAAAAAAAAAAAAAGCAACAGACACACACAGGGCAGCGGAACGCGAAAGGAATTCCGTCCAAAGTTTTCTCCCGAACCGGTTTCGGAGTCAAATTTTTGGATTGTATTTTACCCTGTACGCCTGGAGATCCCGCCGGTACCAAACAGAACTCGCGCCGTGTGTGTCTCATCTCTTCTTAAGCCTTTTCTTCGCGGCTCGTTTCATCCCACCCCTGCCCTTCCTACCCTTTTCACCTGTAGCTTCATCAAGGAACACAGCGCAAAAGTAGGTTAGAGAGGCGCACACATATGATTTTCGTTCGATGAGGCCTCGGACAAAGCCAGGAACCGCTCGGGGAATCGTTCCCTCGCTTGCATAGCTGTCCTGACTCTCGAGGGCGATCGTGACGACAGTGCCGTTGCCCGGTCTACGATAGAGAGCAAGATAAACGATATGGCAAAGGGAGACGACAAAAAGGGAAATGAATTTCGCATGAACGACGATATTCGAGGCTTTCGACGGCATTCGACATTCCTTGCTGAGGGTACGAAAAGAGAGAGAGAGAGAGAGAGAGAGAGAGAGAGAGAGAGAGAGAGAGAGCCTGCATGTAACCTCCCGACACATTCCCAATGATGATCAATAGGTAAAACCCTTCTCTGCGAAAGGTACAGGGCGCGATTGAATTTCGAACGGTGCCCCAATGGAATGCGACCGCCCAGCTGAGTGTGGAGGACGCCCAAGCAAGCTGCTCCATTATGGTGTGCTAGCTAGACTAGGGGGCGATTGCGGATGGTGTTTATATGCTTGCCAGGAGAAATCGCAAACCCAGTACGTGTGTTCCATAGCTGCCGGGCATGCACTTCGACCGTGGAGCGTGGGGCAACTGCTGCCCAAGCAGGTAGGCTTCTTCGGGCTACCGAGTTTGGGTGTTAGGCAAAATAGTTTCTAGCCAGTGTGTACAGGAAACGCCTGACATAACAATAAACCCAGCTGGACAGATTTATATTGCGACCTCGGTGCATATTTGCAACCACAGGAAAGCGCAACCCAGCTTCTAGTTTCAGCTTTAAAACGTACAGACGTTCATGATATACCTATGCTTATGGCGGGTGGCAACTGCATCCGTTTGCACAATAGCAAGATTAACTGTGACACACTCAAACGCACACATTCGCGAGAAAACTTTATGCTCACTCGGCTTATTAAGAGATTGGTGCAGGTTCGTTGTTATTGCTGCCAAGATTAAAAGGGGGCAATTTCACGAGTTGCTCCAGTAGCGAGAGCCCTTCATTGAGAAGGCTGCTGGCGCAGAATAACCTTCACGTTAGCCTTCCCGATACGTTCGTTCCCTCGATGTATCGATGTCAATTGGCATAAATGGATGTTTATGGTATTGTTTAGGCTTGAGAAAATGACTGACATTCGTGGTCTCAAATCACCTCAAATTGTTCCATTTAAAGAGGGTGTGTGTGTTTTGTAGAAGAAACGACTTTTGGAATTCAAACACAAGACTGTTAGCTGCCCACCGCTAGGACTATCACAAAAAAAAAAACGATTTATCACTAGCTGAATGATGGAAATAAAAATAAAATAAGAATAAAGCACCCTGGAATGACTTGCGATCAAAATGGTACGCGTACCATTCGCGAAGGTGTCAAAACTTTCAACCTTCTAATTCACAACTCACGCTAATCATCGCCACATCTAATGCTGTCCGTGCAAGAAAGCCAGCCACTCACTCTCCTGTAGTGTTCCCTCCAATCGTATCGATCGATCGATCACACTACGTATGTCGATGCATATTGTTGTGCCCCACATTTAGGGAGGTGCCATTGTGCTGGGGGCTAAACCCCGCATGGGAAAGGCAAAAAGGCGCCATGTACAATCAGCCGATGGAGCTCCATCGAACTGCTGTTCAGTTTCTGGAGATATTGGGAGAAGGTTGTCCGCAAATTTGCTGATTTAACCTTCTTAGAGAATCCAGAGCTAAGGAGAGAATTGATAGGAAAAGACACAACCCACTAACGTAAATCCGAAATATTGGAAGTCAACAAAGAGTTTGTAGGTGCGAACTTTACTTTTTGATTTCTTATCTCCATAAGAACTATCTGCTTGCCAGTTGGAGGGAAGAAAAACACGAATGTCTCGAGCTAAAGTCTACTTTCAAGTCTCTAGAGCTACAGAAAAAAAAGCCCAAACATTCACCTGCAGAGCAGTCAACAGGTGACATAATTTGCACAAAGTCAGACATGTTGTTCAACGACTTAGTCGATTAGTTCAGCTGTGTTCCCATTATGAGTGGTGATGCTTCACCAGCATTTGAATGGACGTTGAACTCGCTTGTTTGGTTCGGATCTCCTCATCTGGAGAGTGGTCCGGATGTGGGTATTAGACAACAAAAACAACAACCAAAAACATTGCCAACCTTACCCGGAGAAGGAAATCTCCCTCATCTCCAGTTGACTGGTTCATGATGAGGATAGAGCAATTATTCACAGAACACCGTTGCAAATGTACTGATCCAATGAGGAAAAGAAACAAAAAAAAAGAAGCTTACTTTAACGAACCCTGAGAACCTCTAACCTGGACATTAGACGATAATATATGTTCTTCTGTTGATGAGATCTTCTTGCAACTTGTTTGATGAAGCTGTGGCTCAATTCTTGTTGGTTGAATGAGGCGTTTAGGATATAGAACAGCTTTTTTCTAGATTCCCATCTTAACAAAGTATAGTTGGCAGTTTAATTTAATTTCTAGCAAACATGTTCAACGATGTTGACTCCGAGCTTGTATGTGTGTATGATCCGTTTTTTGCCTTCATTCATGCGAATCGTTCACTTCCTTTTTCATTCTAACGTCTAGTGGTCTGTGCGTCATTAAGATTTATGGTTATTAGCCTAATTGACCTTGGAATCGCATCTGGACCACATACGATGATCCGAGTGTGCGTGGGTAATTTGTGTCCCACAAGTCAAAGAACTAGAGCAATGCTAGCCACAGTCCTACGCTGCGAGTTTATAATTATGTTGATCAAAATACTCGACGGCGTCTTTACATAATTTGACTATGCTTTATAAGGAAATTTGAGCAGAGATTGTTCTATCCGCCCGATTTGGTTCATAAATTATTATTTATGGCATCTGATTTGCGTAGTGAAATAGGAAACTCTGAAGAACCGTATGCGATAATCGGAGATTCTGAAGCAAAAGCAACGTTCACTTGTGATGCGACCCTTTTAAACAGTCCATTAGATACTAAAATTTCATGACCACTGCAACTACAAACGGTATTCAAAAGAAATTCATTTGCTTCTCTTGGTTGACGAGGGACTGGGGCCAATTTATGCAACAATGTAGTACCGTCTCTTGGTGTTTTGTTTCCACCTTTGACCTGTGGTAAACCAGGAAGCCGCCCCAAACGTTATTGCTGCAACCATCGTCCATGAGCATTAATGCTAATGCAGTACAGCCTGCGAGTGGATTAACCCCACGGTAAGCCACAGATGTAAGAAACGACGACCTCGTGCAAATGCACAAACACTAATGACCATCTCACCATCAACGGTGAAGAATGCATCGTGATGCACCCAGCGGTACCAAAGACGGTCGCCGATGATTGTATCCAAGTACCAAGTTAATTCAACGAAAGAGACAACACGTGTGATACGCGGACATGAGCTATAACTTCGCCTTTATGCAAGTTTAGTAACTCGACTGAGTGTTTTGTAAACTAGTCTAAAGAATAAAAGAAGAGCATGACTTGCATAGAACAGCGGCGAATATCTTACAAGTTAAAGGAAATGAAAAGTAAACATTGTATGCTGTATCAACTGTAACACCAAATGTATGTCTCTCACAGATAAGAAGAGCATCTGTAAATGCGCACATGTAAACATGATAATGCTTGCCCGCAATCGGTACAAGATAATTATTGTTTTACGCCCTTCTGTACCACGCCGTATCCCTAGCATTAGAAGATAAATCAGATTGTGCTGGAACCATTAGGAACCTCGTGCAATGGAATGTGCTGCTCGCATGACCAGCGTCGTCAGTGCACCAGACGAGGGCAAAATTGCTCCACTAAAAACTGATACTAATGAACCGCAATGAACACTCTGTTGCTGCTTTGTTTGGTGTGTGAGTGTTTGGTTGGTGGAGAGAAGAAAAAAAGGGAAAAATCTTCTCAGATTGTCTTAGATCACACTGCTGCAACTACTAGGAAACGCGCGTGCTCAAGATGTTAAAGTCATTCCAGAGAAAAGTTGGAGAAATAACCACAAAAACCACACTGAAGGAACACACATATGATCAGCAGTTGCATCCAAAGTATGGTGCGCTGGTTGGCCTTCTTTCTCCTGCGTACTTCTCATCCAAATTGCGATGTTCATGCGAATCGCACGAAAACCTTTACGGGATGGGGTGGAATATCAGGTTCCGATGCTTCACGTGCACCTGTATCAGTACCACCCTTGCAGGCACCATCATCGAGCGGCTACGACACGCAAAAAAAAGGGGGCCACAGCAAATTGGAGAGCAGGTTTTTCGCGGCAGCAAAACGCGAGCAGTGTTGTACTTGTTGTTGGTACAGGTACAAATAATACCTTCCCGACCGTCGAACCGAAAGGGTTCCACCCGCAGCTCTTGCGAAGATGCAGAAAGATTATAGAGCCGGGTGCGACCCGCACATCAGAACGAGCGGTATCGAGAGGGGTGGTGCGTGGTTACCGGCAAGCCACAAGAGATGAGAAATCTCGACAAAGTTGGAGACAATTTAGGTTAATGGTTTTTGTGTGCCCTTCCATTCCACCCAGCGACGCCAGGCAGTAACACATGGGCAGAAACGATTTGAGTGTCGGTCGATCGATGGGCGAAAATTCAACTCCACACGCGATGTGTAGATGATGGAGGAACGAGAACATGCCGTGCTGTGTATGCCGAACGTGCATTCGAATGGTAGCCTCTATGCAATCTCCCACACGATGGAACCAGTGTCCGAAATCTATGGTTGCAAGCTGACAGGAGGACGCATTTTTAGATGAAACTTCAAGGGATGCAAGGAATCTAACATTGTAAGCACCAAGTGAGTGCGAGTACCAAACGAATCGCCAATTTGCGATAGGTCAGATCGATGGCGGTGAAAGATTAATGTACGAACCATGGCGGACTAAAAGTGCCCGTGCTTCCAGCCAAGAAGTAGCGACTCTGGACGAGTTCAATTTTATTAATTGAAAAGTTCCTTTAGTGGTGATTCGGCAATAAAACTTGACCATAAGTAATCAATAAGGATTTTTGTTGCATCGTGACTACGAAACGATACTAGAGTCGAAGCTCTGGGGCCTTCCTGCGGTACTTCGTACATTTGTATAAGCTAGTCCCTTAGACGTCTATGGCCACTATGGCCCTATGTCCTATGTTTTTTTTATGTGATTAAATACAATTGTATCAAAATGATTTTAACTTTATTATCTCTAGTTAACTGTTATATTAAGATAACTCATCAACTCATAAGTTTTATTATAAAATTTTGACCTTTTTTGAAATAGCTTGCCCAAGACTATATCTATTGTGCATGCACTCTCCATAGTTTTGATCCAAAGTGTAAAATGTTTTTCCTCTGCGATATCACTTGTTGCTATCCGATCCTAGTCACTGAAGAAATATAATGGATCACAATAAAATATTAAACTTCATCAGCACCGGCAACTTATCAAACTGCCAACATTACCGCATGTTAGATTGCAAAAACCTGTGCCATTTTAAGTTTCTCTGAAGACGATTATGCGTCTCTTGAAGATGAACCAAAACTGCTAAATATGCAACAAATTTAAACCCGTTCACCGAGCACTAGGCAAAAGGGTTTCTAGCATGAAAACAGATCCACCGATCTGCGTCGTCGTCGGGAAACATCAGCAAAAGTGAACGTGTGGCAAACACCTCTCTCTCCCCTTTCCACGCGCTCAAACACCAGCTTGTGCAGCATCATCTGAGAATGTGTAGTTCGTAGCAAACAACATACGTCCGAGACGCTGATGATGTTGATGGGCATTCGTAGAGGATGTTTTGCATAATAATTTAGGTTAACAAGGCGCGTGCGGTTATGCGAACCTGCCGGTCCGGAGATTCGTCCGTTTGTACGTCGACAAACCGGAAGGACCGACGCGCTGACTGGAGAAAAGGTTAGTTACTTTCACACTTCTTCCTATAAAAGGGAAGTGTCACTTTGGGCGATTTGGGGTCACAGTCGGCACTGGATACCGCTTAGAATTTGAGTGGTGCAGCGTCTTTTCGATAGAAAACTTGCTGGCAGATCGCACCATCCCTGATGCTTCGGGGCGTTGGCAGACCCTTTTTGTATTGATCGCAACGGTGGGTGAAAGTGTAATTCAATGTGAAGGAAAGTTATGCTGGAGCATTTTATTCACACCCCAAAAACCGGTCACCATCGAGACCACAGCTAGGATGGGGCGGCCACTCAATGAGAGTTTGATTTAGCTCATTTAGGAGACACGAAACAGAGTCTTCAGGGTTTGCTCAAAACGACTACCTAAAACGATGTCGTTCCTGGGACCTGAGAACATAAAGCAATGATTGTGTTATCTTTAGTTATATAGCGTATAGGGAAAATAGTTTCAAATGAAAATTGTTAGCAATAATGGCGAACATAGTTTGGTAGAACTACCAAGCAATCAAGCAGTTACAAACGCCCCAACATGATTTCCCTTTGTTTCTACTCTGTTGTTTTCCTTAACAAAAACGTTCATCGATGGCACCATTCCACACCAGAAGGCACAATTGTGATTGAAATGATGAGTGCAATCAAATGATGCCTCGTTTCTTTGACTTAATGCTGTTTCTTTTGCTTGAACGACCATTTACAACTGTGGTGACAGCGCAGCTGTTGTTTCTCACTAGACTCCGATCACACTCGATCGACACCCGAGATTGGACAGAGCAGCAGCAGCAGCAGCAGCAACAGCAACACCGGCACTGAACGTCGGCTTCCGTTAATGTCGAGGTTGCATGCGGTACTACTACCAAACGACCGATTATCTGTCACTCGGTGACAGTTCTCCTGCTCCGGCTTTGCTTCACTCGACGTGTTTCAGCCACTCACAGAGCACCAACCAGCGCAGCGGTTGATGATGGTTGATTGATTCAATTTCCGAATGAAATTACTCAGCCGCAGTCGAAGGGTGCTTCCTCGGCACTCCCCCCATTGCAAACCCTCTTTTCACAGCTGTCGACGAATTGGAGAGGGTTTAGCTCTTTGCTCGGTATACCGTACAGTGTGTCACGGGAAAAACTCAATTACCCCGATCTCCGTGGCTCGAGAGCTTTTGCCGGGGCAATTAGACAAATTGATGGCTTACTTTCACTGTCTTCTCCACGATACGTTGGCTTTGTTTTTGGACTTTGTGGAGGAGAATTAAAAATGAGTTTTCTTTGCGTGTTAATATTCCCCGTTTACATCTTTACCAGCGGTTGATGTATGCATGTTCATACATTGATCTAGATCTGTTGTCATTTATTAAGATTTTACTCACAACTCTTAAGTTATTTCCATTAACACTTAGTTTCCGCACAAGCAAGCAAGTGTGCATATCTCGTTAAGCGGTATGGCTGTTAACAACTTCCGACCACCATCAACCGGATGCTCAATCGAATCAAGGTCTGTCATTCTCTCTTGGTGCCCTTTTCATTTCTTCGGTTAATAAGTTTGCATCGGCAGGTGTTGATGTGTTTGTGGCATTGCACTCGCTCAAGGCGGTCGGGCGGGACCAAAACACTGACCCAGTTCAATTGTCAGCAGTTGTAAGTGCATCGTCAGCATATCCAGCGTGGAGTTGGCCTCAAAAGAAAGACGCGCAAAGGTAAGGTAAATCATCAACTGCACGCTTCCATTACCTTCTTGCTTCTGATTCTTGCGATGATTGGTGGAATGAATTTCAGCATAGTCATTCGATTTGCATTCTGCTCTACCCAATAATGGATAACGGGCGAGAGAGTGTTTTCTTCATTTCGAGCAGCGCTTTTGCTCGGCTGAGAATTACCTTACTTCAAACTTGGAATCAATTAAACATGGCTCATTTTAATTTCCTTCAATTGATGTACTTGAGATTAGAAAATTTTATTGGAAATGTTGTTCAAAATTATGACTTACATGGTTTCCGATCTGAGCTAGTAATGTTGCAATCATTTCTGGATGCTCAAGACGAAGTAGAACTACATTCTGTTGCAATTTCTTAACTCTGCTCAAAAAATGAAGCGAACAGCTTACTCGTGGAACTGGGCCATAGTAAAGCAACTAATTTAAAATTACAAATCATAAAAATCAGATAGTATTCAATTCGTTAATCCAGCTAATTGACTACCGAATGGTTAACTCTAATAATATCTAGCCAGCTACTTATAAACACATAAAAACAGGTCGATGTTAAGCTCCAATTAAGCTTGAAACTCACCACCTTCAAGCAGTACCACTATTTTTGAACTGCGAGTAATCAAATCTGTTTTAAAGATTCATTTTCACTCTTCAATAGAGAAACTTCGATTTTAAACTTTAAGCATACGTACCACCATTTAACCTTTACCGGGGGAGTAAAACCCAAATCTTACTTTTCCTCCAATTCTTCACTTTCTGCTTCAGAGGCCGGCTAATTGTTTTGATAAACGAAATTTAGGGCAATAGTACAAGAAACACCACAACACATGTTCTCTTTTTGCCCACCCGGTTCGCTTCGTTCGCTTTTTTCCGTACGTATCACCTCCCAACAATTAGTGGCAGCAATATCCGATGTACTCCGATGCTCCGGATTTTTCCATGCCCGATTGATGCCACATGCAACCCGCCGGTGTCGACCCCTGGGGTAAGAAGTGCATTACACAGCAAGTTGCCACCATTTTTAATGCATTTTTGAGTGACTGGCAACGCACGGAATACCTGAAGAGTGTGCAAAGCAATTGCCGAATGATGAGAGCCGCCGATCAGATCAGAGACATAATGATGTCGGTCGGGGGTTTTTTTTTTTGCATACTTCAAGCAACGCAATCGTGCCAAAATGCACATAGCAGCAGCAACAGAAGTGGCGTAAATGATTGCCTAAATAGTAACTCGGCAGCTCGTTAAACTGTAGCAAAGAAGTTGGAAAAGAAAGGAAATAGGGGAAAAATATGCATACGCATACAGTTATGTGTTTAAAAACTGGCTCGCGACTTTTCCACTCTTTTTAATGTCACTTTCTCTGCGGCAAGCGGGCGAAACTGTTTGCTGATTGCTGATCCTATTCTTCTGGTATTGCGTGCTTATTGGTCCTTTGCATTTACAATCGTAATTGTCGCGTATCATGCTGGTGTTAATGCTTCGAAGACAGAAAAGCGTACGGAAAGGGAAACGATGAGAAAGTTTTGGAAAGGAAGATGTTGCGCCTTCAAATAGGCAATCCGCTGTACTTGACTGGGGTTAAGCTAGTAACCCATGCTTAGTATTAGTGAAAGCACTAAGATCCATGCGTGAGACAAGCAAGAAGACACCAAAAGAGATTTTAAGCAGTAGAGCAAAATGTTAATATTTTTGAAATTTTTTGAACTCATCGGTAAGAAACGTACCTTACTTAAAATTCTACGTATTGATTTCACTTATAGACCTGTTCTATTTCGTAGTCTGGTAAAAAATACTGGATTTATAAGAAAATTACCAATATTCATTTAAGCCATGTCGTCTTCTTGGCTTAACGACCTATTAGCTAACGCCGACCATTGTATGACTTACTAAACTTGGTAAACTAAATGGACACCACGTAGTTGGATAGCAAGTCCTCACGACAGGGACACAACAATCGCTACATGGTCGTAACAGGAATTGAACCCCGGCCCTTCTACATGAAAACCAACACCATCACTGTCCCCTCATCACTAGACCGTAATTAACAAATTATTGTCAAAATAGACATAGTCGTCAGTACAACCATAAATGAGAGTAGCCTCTGAGAATGCTGCAACCCATATGAGGTGAAAATCAGTCATCTTAACAGAAAAAGAAGAACATTTGGTGTTTTAACGACTTACAATTTTTCAGGCCAAAATTTTAGAAAATTTTAAGCAAATAGAAGTGTTACTTCCGCTTTTCATATGAAGAGAGACGCAGTTGAGAGTTGAGAGGTCGCTAAGCCATGTGAAATGCTCTAGCAGAGGTCGTTAAGCCAAGAAGGATTCATCTAAAACAATAGTAAATTGGTTGTCTCACGAATTGAAGCTGTGAGACATTCTACTGCTTTTATGACAATCCTAATCAATAGAAAACATACACCAAGCCTGCAAGCCTCATATATTGCATATTGTGGGATCAGAAGAGTATCTCTAGTTAGCAAATTTTTCATCACGACAATGGTATCTAGTTCATCTACCTCTCCGACTGCGCTATATACCAGACTTGGCACCACCCGACAACCACTGATTTTTTCGAATCTCTAGAGGAGGAGCTTAGAATATTTAATTAACGTTGGAGCTTATGGAAAACATTATGGATTTTTATGGAAAATGCATTATGAAAATATTACGATGAACGGAACATCGAAATATTTTTCCCTCTGGCTGCATTTTTCGTTCCAAAACAAATAAAGTAGTATTAGTTTTCCTGCATTTGAACAGCTCCAAGCAGTAAACAAGACAAGAGAAAATCATTTTCAAAACTGCGCCACATTCCAAACTCGTTTCGGTTTGCATCGCTTACCAGTCGATAGCGATTTATTACGTTTGTCAGAGATAGACGGTCACCGATTAGCTGCTACACAGCCTGCTGCTGCACACGGAAAAGCAATATCAACTGAATTCCGTTCTTGTACCGGTGGCGGTGGCCCATTTTCCACGGTGCACGATGATTTGTATTTGTTGGTTTTATAATCAGCATCGATCGATCGAACAAACGGGAAGCAGCAGCACCTCAATCCCAAATACGTCTCGACAACAGCAGCAGTAGACAAGCTTCCAGCCAACCGGACAGAGTAGCAATGATAAATGAGATCGTTCATGCTTGAAAACGATTCGCTTACCATCTTCTCTCTGCACTGTTTGAGTTGGTTGATTTCGTTTCCGCTTTTGCTTCAAAAAAAAAAACAAAAAACCACAAAGAACAAATTGTGGCGTGATTTCGGAGTTCGTTCAGGTTCAGGTCGCATGAAAACATAATATCAGTATGACATAAGGTACGGAAGAAATGAAGAAAATTCCAATTCCCCCATGCACCATCGGCTAAACGAGACATGATCTCGCTCTGTTAACCTCCCCAAAACGTAAAGACAACAATTTCGCTCTTTAATGGCACCCTCGGTGGTAATTTTGTCATCGTAACGCAAACTTGATTAATGATATGAAGCGAGAAAATTGAGCTTTCTTTTCTTTTTGTCCCTTGCCCTAATATAACACACCTTAATGCACATTGGAGCAGTAGAGCAACAAATGTCACAATCACTGGTGGTGCAGTGTCTTGCTGTGTTATGCGTTTCATTGTTCGCGTTGATGAAGTAAATAAAAACACGAAAAATGAAAACATGCACTATCGAATCAAGATGGAGCTCGACCAGTCACAGAGATAGCTAATTTATTGTTTTATTTAATTTTGTCTTATTTTGTCCCAAACATGGCCACCCGAAATAGATGACGAACCGAAATCAGACGCTTTCCCATTAAAGCTACAAGCTCAGCAAAGCTGGACGGGGTTTTTCTTTGCCGCTGCTTTGGCTGCTCTTTGTGTACGTGTGTCTCTGAACTCAGCATCCGGTGAATTGGAGATTGGAAAACCCGGCACCTCAAACAAAAGGAAGTACCCGAGTGTCGAAAACAAAGAGCCGTCTGTCCGTAAATTAAATTAATCAACCAAGTCCAAAATTAGATCTGCAGCGTGTGCATGCATGGAAAGGGCGACAACAACGGCGCGGGACCGGAAAAAAAATGGCCAAGCAGGAAAAGCTCTACCAGTCACCGATGATGATGGTGACGTTCTCATGCATCAAAGCTTCAAACTGACAGTTTCTTTTTTAAGGAAGAGAAATTTCGACTTTTTTTGTGGGGTTTTGTTTGAATTAAGTTGTGACGAAAAAATTTTCAACTTTTATCCACAGCTGGTGGATTCTTTTAGCTACAAACTGAAGTTGTGACCGATGAGTCCAAACAAAACGCTAACACACCAGGTACCAGGTACCTATAAGGTCTGAAGTCTTAATATCGGCGATTAGAGGTTAGTTCCCGTGCGCGTGTGTGATAAATAAAGGTAAATTTCTAAAATGAAAATATTCGACCACCTACCGGAAGGTGTGGATCCACCACCGGCACACACACACACCGCGGATCGCGTTCGAACGTCGGGAGGTACAATTAAAGAGAAATTATGACGCAACCACCAGCCCACGAGTGTGTTGGAGGCATCACACTCTCATCATGGTTTTAAAATTATTAAGACAAAACCGCACCCGGTGCAAATTACGTGGATGCAGCTCGATCGGAAGCAAAGCGAGCTGAACCGGATGGCTCGGCTCGAAAAATGGCGGGCTTGGGGACGGCGTTATTTCACGTCCGGCACGGTACCTTACCGTGCTTTTTCTATGGGGGGATGAAAGTGAAAACACCAATTTCAGCGCAACAGTTCGACCAACCAACAGCAGCAAGGACCGCACCCAAAGGGGACGGTATCGTACAATAAAATGTCAATTAGCTTGTAGATGCACCGCTGAAAAGGTTTATCGATCCCCACATTTTGCGTGGCACGTACGCGTGGTGTGAAGTATGGTAAGAATTGCATTGTGCTTCTTGTTTAATTTGCTCTGAATTCAAAACGCTCAACATTGCTGTTTTACACATCACCCATCCTTCCAACCGTGAACCCGTGAAGAGCAGCTGCTTCCAACATCTGGAAGAATGTATGTATGCCCAAGCAACTAAAAAGGGACCGTGGATAAGCGTTGTGTGTTGCCAGCACATGGATTTTTGGTGAGCTACTTACTTACTATCGGCTGAAATGTGGGAAAACAGATTTTCAACACTTGTGCTGTCTTGGTGCCGACTTTTACTTGGTGAGCAACTACACTTTTGCTTTTACCCTTGGCATGAGGCACAGCAAATGTTTGCTATTTTTATGCCTTTGTGTGCGGTGTTGTTTAATTCCTTTTCCAGATTCCCTCTTGGCAGATGGAATTGTAATCGTTGTTAAAGTTATGTTTATTACACAGCAACGCTGCGGTTTTATTGAATGTGTCTTGGCCGTGTAAACCGCATCAATGGCAACAAACGTTGGGTAATTTTTGTTTATGAGAGTTTGATAACGGGAAGGATTTATGTGGTTGGAATAAAATTATAATTAATGTTTTCACGCATCACATAATTGCTATAAATCCCAATACAACAGCTATCACATAACTAACTGCACTAGCTTTGATATGGGGAATTTTGGTAATAACGTTTACAATCAAGTTTGAACGGTTTACATGGCAATCGAAAAACAAGTACTATAGATAAATGAGCAGATTAAATGTATTTTCGTTCAAGAATCACCACCACTAAGTCTAAATGACTCTTGAGAAATCATTTGGGAAGTTAGCCTTTTCTTATTTACTTTTCAGGCGATATAATCAGGATTCTTGGTCTGCCGCAAGTCTAATTGAGGTATCAACGCCAACAATTCATCCCAATTTAGGCTTGCACACGTCTCCTCTGGCTATGTGCACAGTATATAAAGTCTTTATGAGCTGGTCGTACGACGCCGATCTGCCGACGCCGATCTGCCGACGCCGATGACCATCAAATCATCGCAAATTTAATTTGCTATGATATGATATGTGAAATCACCATTCAATTCATTCTCTTCACAGTATCTACTTTGATGTTATCCTTCCCACAAATATAGGGTCAAAAATCTTTCCGAGTTTCTCGTCTCGAACTCGGCTAACAAGGGTTTTTTTCAGTTTTGGACAAAGTTCAGTTCAAGCGTCTTCCACCGCTATAGATGTTCTGAGTGGAGAAGTTTCTTCAGAATATAGTGTAACCAGATAGCAGCCAGCACCTTCGGGCGTAACTCAAAATCCATGCTGTTGTCGGAGCTGACTTTTGACCCCGGAAAAGTGAAGTTTTGTGTGCAGGGCTGCCGGTGATTGCTACCATCTTTTTGGGTTTTGTGTCATTGAAGTTAGCCATAGCTGTCGTAAAAATAAATGTATACAAATTTCAGATCTACTTGAGCCTTGGCGATCATTTGACTCCTGCTAGTGTCTAACTGAATTACGATTGGGTAAGGTTCTCCGAAAGAGATTAACCCAAAAACTCCAGTTTCAAATCTCAATCTCAATCTCGACTCTTCACAAATGCCAATCATTACTCGTTTTGAGTACCTGTCTCTCCATTTAGGCGAATGCTTCAATCTCTTTATCCTATTATATCAACAATAAAGCCTCCAAACGATAATGTCTTGGTTTTCTTGCAAGTTTCAACTGTATTTAGAAGGTTTCTACAATAAGAACTCCTTATACGATGCACTCGTCTTTTTTTCCAGAAGATGTTGTAAAACTCACATCAGTTTGTGATATTTGAACAGCCTTCTGATGTTCCATATTTTCATTCGGCTCCGTGTTGTAAGGATTCGGCTCCATTACGTGAAACATATTTAAAACTAGTTTATATTTGCATACGTACGCCAAATCACTTAAATACAACGGTGGTAAAGTAAATTAATAAACTCACAGCCTCTGAAATGTTATTAAACATGTATAGATGCTGTTGCAAAGTCAACGCCCATACGACATTAAAATTATTATTCATATTTCCCGGAAACAATAAGAAAACAGAACTCTAACACGCTCACGTGCGATTCCTCTGGTTATATTTATTTAAATGCAAGCATCAACTTCTGTTCAACCCGCATGTCCACATGCGGGTCGTTTTAAGTTGAAGGTTAACTGTATTGATCAATATCAGTAAATCAGTTCTATTAGACAATGCCCCGTGTTACTTCCAATGGTACCTGTCAATCTTTCAGTATGAAAAAGGAAAGAGGACATTAATAAATCTAACGATTACAATTATGGAGGTAGCAACGATCAACGTGGCTCAAAACAGCTGTATGGCAGGTTCAAATGTCACTTCCGCGCTTTAACGCCGTAACAAATTTTTGCAAACTCACGCATACCACCAAATTCATCGTCAGCGGTTTTGTTTGTTTTGTGATTTGTTTTTTACAAATACTTTTTTTGCATTGCGTTTTGTGCAATGACGTTCACTCTTAATGTTTGGAAGCCATTGTTGGTCTACTTTTCAGGCCCAGCAGACAATACGCTGTTTAATTTTATTCCGTCTTTAATTCAACTAGAGTCTGATGTCTGATGGCATTAATGGTAGGCGAGACAAGATGCAAGCAAGACTTGTTAAGGCGAGCATGTTATGTTGCGTAGAGGACAGCAAAAAAAAAAACATTTAGTCGAATGTAGAGGAACAGTAGTACCACATTGCCTACACGGTGATGTAGGATGCAGCCATTGTTTTGAGTTGGGAGAAAAATACAAAAAAGGCTTTTCTCGTGTCAAAATTGTTTGACTATTTCATTTTTGGCTAGCGAGCAATAACATCCAAAGATCTCTAGTACATAAGCAGAATGACGATTGTGCAGAATTGCATGTTACTTTGGAATTATTTTGTGTTTGAAGTGTGACTCAATTAAATAAACTAGCTTCTACTTTATCTTTTGATTGTTTTAGGCATATTAACACAAAATTAACTCAGTTTAAAGAAGCACCTTGCAAGGGAAATGACTAAATGTGTATTGAAAGAAGAAACATATTCATTAGAGTAACACACATGGACATATTTTTAAATAATTATTATCAAAAGAAAATAAAGCATTCCATTACATCAAACGGGACAAGGAACAAGAGCCATGCAATGAAATAAAATTTCAAGACGTTTTTCATGTTTGCTTTTCCTCTTTAGCTGACAACTAAATGGCTTTCGATTGCTACCGCTCGGTACATTTTAGGATAATATTTACCACCGTTTCACTATTTAGATATTACTACCATTGTGATTATGTATCCCGTTTAGCTGACAACATGCTGACGTGTGAACAGCAAGTAAGTGTGCCTGGAAATGATTGGAGCAAATGCAAAAGCAAATGAAGAAAGTATGTTGAGTTATTGTCATTTGCTTTGCTGTTGAGAGCAGTTATTAACAGTATTTTGGGTGGTAAGTTTAATACTTTCTTCGATAAAGAAAAGAAAGAATTGGGAAAACATTTTCGGGGACAAATTTCGATGGAGTTTTCCAATCAAAATCTAAGTTCGAATTCAACTCGCTCGGTGGAAAACTCATGCAAATATAATAACATCGAACAAAGCTCGCAAGCTCGCAAAATACACAAAACGGAAGCAGATATTTAACGATACTGACGCATGCAGAACCAAACAAAAAAAAGTTTCCATTTCACATAAACAGTTTTGAAACATCACATCAACCCAATTACCCATTCACCATATGCCAAAAAAGCTTCGTGAGAAAAGTGATGGTTTGATGGCGGGAATCGATTTGTCCCTCCGCTCTGGGTGTGTCGCTACGTAAACCATTCACCCAACACGCGGCATGGCGAACCTGACCAGCGCCAGACTGCACTGTTAATTCCCATGGCAAGCAACAGGAAAACCCCGATCTACTGCTTTCAAATCGATCACCCAAAAATGAATCCTAACCGGATTGGTACCGGTCGTTTCCTTCCTGTTTTCGCCGGTACGATCGCTTAAATTTGATTTAAACGGAAGAAAATGAACCTCGCCCCCTTTTTTTGTGGAGAGTGGATACTTCTCTACTCTTAAGGGTTTCACAGCTAAGTGTGCTGCTTCTCCCTGGATAGTAAGTGTAACAATTTAAATCTAACAGCGAAGGCAACAACAACAAAAAAGAGACATTAAATCCGATCGAAACTGAAAGTATCAAACTACACCACACACACACATACACGTACACCCGCCTGTAGATGAAGGCGTCGCGTAACGATGCAAATCGAATCGTAAAAATCTACTGAAAAGTTTTCACTTTCCTCTATAATCGGAAGGAAAAATGCCGATCAAACAGTTTAATGTAAGGCAAGAGAATGGAATCCACACCGCCAGCGCGATGCTGGCATTACGCTGTAGCGAGATGATGCCGGAAAACTGGCCACAAAGTGCACAGGAAATACGTGTGTGTGTGTGTGTCTGTGCTGGCGGCGGAAAATGCTTCAAAACGAACGAACCACAGCAAACCTGTCATTTTGATGAGGGACGGCATGTGTCGATTGCGCGCAAGATCGCGAGTTGAGTGCATTGTTGTTAACAGTTGCACTACAACCGATCCGCAATGTGAAGCATCTCTTGCGCGGGCCTTGTGGAGCGCATTGAACTTGGGTTTGGTATGTGTTTGTGTTTGATGCGCCCATCTTATGCATGGGATGCGTACGTAGATATATGCGCTTCACACACAAGGGCATGCTCGATGGAGAAAAAAAGAGAAATTCTATATCTATTTGCTTTGATTTGTTCCGCCTAAGATGTATCGACAAAGTGGTTAACAATTGTGTGGAGTGAGGTGTTGGAGCTACTTTACAAGACTTTTACCACATTTCTTGCCCATGCGTAGCGCTTGTTCAATTAAAGCAAGCACATCATTGAAGAGTTCCGAAAACAAAAAACGAATTTTCTCATCAAAATTCCACATAAATCAAGTCCTGATTTCAAATTGCAGCGCTTTTCTGTTAGAGGGCGCGCTAGATGTCCCCCAATCTTTCTCGTTATAATTACTTAATGTTATAACACACTACAAATAATTCTTTTTTTCTTCCCTCGCCAAGATTTTCCGCAACGGTCTTATTTAACGCATAAACACACGTATGTGCGGTGCTTCAAGCGTTAGACGCCTTAATTGATCTGGTCCGCTGCCGTTATATGGCACCGCGGCGGTACAACCATAACCACGCATCAGACACCAATCGAAGCGACCCGATCATTTTCCGGCGCCAGTACATACTTCAATTTACATAACGCCCAACGCATTGGATATTACCTCACACACAGCTGCTGCAGTTCAACCATTGCGAACCTTTTCGACTGCATCACCGCAGAAACCCTTGCTCCGGATTCGGTCGACTAATTTCTGCCAATCGTGCCCCAACACACGTTCGCGGTAACACCGATTCGATGACCGATCTTCCCGGTGCGAGGTGTGAGAATTGTTTTATTGCCATTCAATTCGTTCTTATGGCTCACTCACATCGATTGATCCGGTGGGAGCTCCGCGTGAAATAAGAACAAATCTTTTCCCAACCGGCGCGTAAGGTGAGTCGCAATGTAATTTAAAACTCGGTTTTTGTTTGGAGACGTCTCTTATTTCAACAAAGCGCGTAAAAGGCAAGCGTCTACTAGAACGCTAAAGCACGATAACCGCAAGCGTACAGTACAGTTATCCAGCACGAAAGACTTCAATGCTTCGATGGAGTACAACAGCGCGAACGACAAGCGACGAACCCGACCCGAAACTACTGGAAATTATTTTTCTTCTCTTTCTTTTTTATTTTAAAATCTATTTCTGATAAGCTTACTATTCGACTCTGCGACCTAGTTGCGGGCAGCTGTTTGGAGGATAGTAAAGCGGCAAGGGTTTGAAACCGCGGAATTCAATCCAAAAATGGGAAACAAACAGCGGAACTTCAATCATCGATAACCAACCTCACCTACCTACCGAAAACCCACAAAAAAGGAAACGATAAACTTTGTTTAGTTTGGAAGGACAGCAAAGCAGCAAAAAAAAAAAAGAAGCAAAACGATTAAGTCAATCAACTCAGGCAAACAATTCAGTATTCTAAGCGAACCGCTATAGCAGAGAATGACGATGGGTAAGCACTTGGAGAAGTGGGTACGATGATTGAAGCGTTTCTGTCGTTTTTCCCCCTCTTTATTTTATATTTTATATCGACAATAACAACATAAAGAAAAATTACAGTTAACACACACACATATGGCGTAAATGAAATGAGGAGCGCCAAGGTACACAGTTAAAGGTGCACGAAACTGTAATTAATAATTAAAATATTATCGATTCTATTGGCGTCAGACACAGTTTGATTGTGGCTTTTAAGCACCTTACTGTGTGCGGCTCGCACACAGGTTCAATATTAACATAATTTATTTTGCTCATCGTCATCATCTTGATGGAGCTACGAAAAAATCAATCCTTCATTTGAGGTGTTTTGACCAAATAAATATTCCATTTCCGTAGCCAGCTTATGCATGGGTTCTATTCGACATGAACACACACTTACCGACAGATGATTCGTAGCTTCGTAGCACGAGGTGTGAATAACGGGACTCCTGCTCGACTCATAAGAATGAGGCTCCACGCCCTTTAATATGCTTCCGTCTAAAAGTGGCCCCTAGTCCATGACTCTTGGAAGGTTGGACGTGGAACCTTTTGCGATCAAATGAATGGCTTCTATCGTAGAATCTGTGAAATAAATCGTAAGTAGAATGTAATGCTTTAATTATAAAATTTTCATTCCATTAGAACGGTCTAGCAGTAATGCTCTGTAATTGTAATATTATTTAAAATTAAAATATGTAAACAAAATGGAACTTAAAGTAATCGTACATAGAATTGACATTTTCACACGACTAACATCGAGCATTTGAGCTACTTTGATATCAGGATTAAATAACCTCGAATACGGAAGAAAGCCGAACCAACCGAAAGTCACGGATGCACACTTTGTCTCTCAATTGCGCAAGTCTAGATTAATGGCCCGAGGATGGCGCGTGCCACTTGTCTTTCGTCTGCTTGACACCTCTCATCGTGCTCGATGCTCGTCTACGTTACACTTTCTTTTACTTTTTCACCCCATTTTTATTGGCATTAAATATTTGTCCCCTCGGTAAACATTCGCTGGCAAATCTCATCATCATTCAAGTCCGGATGCCTACCGCCAAACGCACTTCTGAGGCAGTGCGTAAGAAATGAGTGGATAATGGTATGAATTTCTGATTGCCGTTCCTGCCCGTGGACAGCAGAACAAGCGGGCTCACACCGTAATGCATCTTTAAAATCACACCACGAAAAACCATATCTTTTGTGTTTTTAAGGTGACCGCATCAATTCGGTCAACGTCTTGTGTGTTTCGCTCTCTCATCGTGATTGTACTTTAATGTTGGTGGCGTTATGTCATGGCTAGGCTCACTATCTGCATAGTTGATTGGTTGTGCATAGACGTTCGCATATCCGTTACTGGCAAAACGTTGCAAATTTTGCATACAAACAGACGATCATTACAGCAAATTAGGGTACCATCATACTGATGGGTATCGCTTGGTGGCACACACACTGGCTTCTAAATAGGAGATAATGTTGAAGAGCTGTGCGAGTAATGATCGTGAAAGGATTACTTAACCGTATGTTCTCCTTCACGCGCGGCATCGCATACAGACAAATTATAATCCTAATGAAGCGTGTAATTTAATTTGTACAAACTCCGCTTTGATGCGCACACATCAGGCAGCGGTCGATTTAATTTTGATCCATATTTTTTTGGCGCAAACCGTTTTGGATACAATTCTTGGTTGAACAGTTAGAGAATAAATAATTACAACGAACTGATTTGCCCTGACTGATACACAAGTGATTGCAATTGAAGCTTCTGTTGGGCCTGTGAGCTTTATCACTGTCCAAACAAATTATTGGCACTCAAAAGTGTTGTAGGACCGTTTTAATGCAGCAGAAATTTGCACAAAACAACAACCACTCACTCAAACTGAGTAGCCGATTGTCAATAATATTGTTCAGAAATTGGGCAAGTCGTCGATCGATGAGATTATCAACTGACTTTGGGTTAAGTTTAGTAGAATTTTTAGACCAACCTCTATCGTAGGTCTTATCCAATAATTGCACAACTAGTTAGGTCATTCAAATATTATAAAATCTAATTCAAGAAATAACCTATGTATAATAAACATAATCATGAACAAGGTATAGAAAACATGCCAAATTTGACGGCGTGCTACTATAATCGCATGTTGTGATATAGATGGAAACAAGTTCAAAAACTAAGAATATGTTTTTAGTGCAGTTGGGGGCGGTCCGGTGGTGTAGGTGACAGCGGCGCCGGTCGTTACTGGACTGGGATTCAAACCCCAGCAGGACCGTCCCCCCGCAGTGAGGACTGACTATCCAACTACGTGGTATCAGAGCCATTAATATGGTATTGCTTGTGATAAACTTCTCCGTTTTCATTTTTCTTGCTACATCAAATCAGTCAATCGGAAAAAAATATTCATTTTCCCACAATGCTTTTCTACCTGATTTTAAACTCTTTTTGTTATCGCACCACATGCGCACATACGAAACAAATCAATTATCTCAACATAAAGCGAAACATGCAACGTAAGTTCGTTAATGCATCGCTACAGCTTTTGCCGACTGGAGGTAGACCACGTGAGGGCACACGAAAAACAAAAGTAGCATTATTCACCAGAGGAATGTTTGATTTTACCAAAGTGCACACCATGTACACCGACTCCTGTATGTTTGATCATTATTTTTCTACATATTTGATGCATGTTTACGTTTTAAAGTACTCCATCGATGATCGAAATGTAAACAACCATAATTAAGCGCGCAACGCGCATCACCATCGTCGGTGGGTTTAATGTGGATCGTTAAGATATTAGTAACATGCATCATCATCAAACACGAACGAAAGTGTATCTAATTTCATAACAACTCAGTTCGATTAGTGTGCATACTGTTATTAAACGCACATTTAGATCATTCCGATTCGCCAGCAAGCACCGAGTTTTTCGATGACTTTTGTAAGCTTTATTTCCTCGCAAATTCAACTCCACACACACATACGTAAGCCTTGTAAAGCTGGCATAACAGCACGTGTAAGCATATTACATTACGGCAATGCTTAACTGCTCTTCTAGGCGCCGTAAAATTCTTACCTAATCACCAACTGAACCACAATCACAAACTAGTGACCGCACCGGCGAGGCGATAAATCGTATGATTGATTAATCGATTTAAAATTGAGTGTTTGGCCGACGATCGCTTAAAATCGTTAGCAAATTCGATTAATGGCTTGCAGGAGTATTTTCTGAACCAATCAAATTAACATGATAGTGAATCGTGGAGCCTGATTTTTGACCAATCAACTGTTCTGCTGCTAAATAGCAGTACAAATTAGCGTACCAATCAATAATGCTAATTGCAAATGTGCAGCGATGGCTAGTCTACGGCTTTTTTTGTTGTTTATTGTTACATTTTACAGGTTGCAAAATCTGCGCGCCAGTTTTGGTCAACATTCACAGTCAATTTTTGTGTCACTTGCTTAACGATGCAATTCGTTTGGGGAAAAGGTTCGCCAATTACCGAAACAGCTAGACTAATTGCGTAGTATAGCTATTTGTGTCACCTTGAAGACATTATGTTGGTCATCTATTAATTTAAAGAATAAAAATTACTTCATATTTTGGAAACACAGTTAAGTTTTGTTTTGTCCTATCAGTATTAGCCGCAATTATTCAAAGATCAGACATTTCTTCAGTTAGAGGGCCAGCCAAGAGCAAACGGGAAGCCAATTACTTACTGCTTTACCTCAAGGATGGTCACATTTATGACTTCGAAGTTCAACTATACGTCAAACGAATGGACAGCAATTAGTTGTCAAATCGTCGAATATTTGAGCTGTGACAACGAGCTAACCTTTAGCTGTCACCGTGTCTAAGTCGACTCTCCTTACAATGTACTGACAGAGGTTAATCGTCAGCTTGACCCTTGGAAGGAGGAAAAAAAAAACAATAACAAACGCTTCATTTGCGTGTATTATCGATCGCATTAAAACATCGTGTCTCACGTGTGGCCGGGCTGTATTCCAAAACCAAGAAAACGTTGTCGTTAAGTAAAATGCTTCTTACTGTCTAATCCAATTAATGCGAAGGTCGTTAAGGTGCGCTTAGCACGAGGGTAAGAATAGTGTCATTATTTTTGGAACAATTGCTTTGCAAAATAAAGAAAAAACTTCATTTAATTAGTTACACATTAAAACTATTATTTAGGGCTTCATAATATTAAGGAACATTGGGAAAAAAAAATAATTGAAATTCTAAATGCGATTTCAAAATTTCAAAAAATAAATCCAACATTTTCCCCTTCCAGCGAATTCCCCCAAATGGTTATGCCCTTTTCGACAGAAAATATTTTCATTTACACCAAGGCGTTTTTTTTTTTGTTCAATGTTTGGCACATTTTTCACGCAAGGCTAATCGCCGTAACCTTCCACGAAGGGCAAAACCTTTTGCGGCTCGGCAGCACCTGACTTCGTTCGGTGCCTCGTTGCACAAGGCAAACAGATTAACGCCTTTGACGCGGTACACCGCGCGGTGACAAAATGGCGAAAACCAAACGACGACACTGCGTTACGAAACGATCCGAAACCCGGCGCGGATGAACCCTTGCGCGTTAGATAAACGAGCGGCCGGTCCGGACCCCATAGAGCTAGCTAATGAAGCATTGTCAACAAGCAGCTTAGCATAGAGCGGCTGAGTTACTCGGGCTCGGCTCGAAAGAAGCGGCACTACGCTAGGAAGTAACCACCGGTGGACATCCGAATCTCACAAGTCGCTTCTCATTAGCGAATCGTTGGGTAATAATGAAGCTGGTTTGAGGCTCACGCTGGGATTTAATGTTGGGGTTGGTAGATCACATTGTTACGAGATGGGAAATTATAAAATTTTTGCAACATTGTAAAGTTCATATATGTTAAAAAACTTTACATTACATTTAAAAACTTTTATTTAAATTATATCCACTCTCAACTTAGGCAATCGAACACTCATTTCCAGTTTGTCTTGTATCCTAATGCATCAAGTTTTCTCGAAGACAAAGAAAATTATATTAAGCGCAGATTCAAACCGAATGCCTTTTCCGGCTTAGAACACTCGTTTGCTTGCGCAACACGTACCGCCTTCTCTACAACAATCCACACGGACTAATGCGCAACCCGGCAGCAGCAACTTGGCCGTGATTTGATCTGGAATTTGAACCTCAACCTACCGCCAGATTCGATGGCAGCCTTTGCTTTTCCGTGCCGCCTAAAGCAACACCTGCACCACCTGTATTTTATTGAATATTTTTATCCAATCTTACCACACACACACCCGTCGGGCCATGGTGTTCGAAAGCGTGCTGCACTCCTACGCATCCTGCTGAAATTTGAATAATTCAATTCTAGCCCAATCCCGCGCAACCTCGTCCAGAAGAATCAAACGAGCTTCGCTGAAGATATTTTTCAACCCAACCATTTCTTGCCAGACGGCAAGGTAAAGCAAAGCAAGGTCTTTCGATCTCTGCGATGCACGCGTCCCATCCGTCCTCGCATCAGGGCGGCACACTTAAATAAGCCGATGAATAATAATTGAAAAGTCGGCTGAAATTGTATGACTGCTGTTTTGCCTTACCGCAGCACGCACGTTTGAAGCAGGCGATGCGATGGGCAGCAGGAAGCTGAAAGCGATTAGACGCGGTTTAGTATGCAGCATAGCTGTAGGCATTCGAACAAACGTACAGGCGGCGATTGATTGCATTATAACAGTAGCTTGCACACCTTTTGGGAAGGTAGCTCGACAAACAAGCACTGTTTGTTATTCTAGGAGAAGATGAGGAAGCTAATGAAGCAATGAGATATTCAATTTAAAAAAAAAAACTTTGGTGAGTAAATAATTTTGCCAATTGGAACTGGTCCTAAAAGGAAATTTCCACCATGAAACCATTAAATTTATGTCTCTTTTTCTATAGAAGGATATCGATATGATAAAGATTACGTTACATAGTTGAAAATTTAATTCAATAAGTCGAATACAACCAATAAAATAACCAATTCGACACCCTTTTCATAGGTACGAGCTGACGGAAAAATATTTGTCAAAATTAAGTTTCCGCTTGGCAATCGTAATGCAAAAGTTTTCGTCAAGTTTCAAGCTCTCTTCACCGGTCCCACCATATGAATGAATTTATTTAAAAAAATATGTTTATAATAAATTAATTATTATCAATTATTGCCAGAAAACATTTTGAAAGTTTCTTTTTGATTTAATATTTATTTCCAGTGCCTATGCACCTACAGCTATGTTACACACTACGCGTTGACAATTAAAACAAAATGTCTACTAGCAAACATTCTAAATTCTAGCAAACTGTTTACAGCATTCATCAATAAACGTTGTTATATTTTAGCAATGTATGTAACCGTGTCATTTTCGTGTTTTTACTGTACTGGCTCGCATTTTCCCAATAATTTTCATACGAGATTTTTTCTCCCAACCACCGTAAGCCCTGTGAGCCAATTTCTTGCATTTTTTTTACCCCTAAGAGCTGAACTCTTGACCGTCGTTTTACGATGGTTTTGCGGCCAAATAGACATTAGGGCAGATCATTAGATACTGCTCGTCGATACTGCAAAACCTTCCACACTACGTATGACCCAGGATCGATCAACACGATTCGATCAATTAAACTCAAGGTCTATCGTAAACCTTTTCCCTCCCCAGCATTGACTTGATGCTTTATCTTTTACCGTACCCCTAAGCAGCATGCATGCAGACAAAAACGAAACCAGTGAAACCATTACCGGCTCCAGCTGGAACACAACACAGCTCCTCCAGTATGCATGTGAGAGCATAAAACAAAACAAAAACTCAACCAGGCTCTGCCAAACACAGCACGGGAAATGCCTTTAGTTTGCCGATCGACGCGCGCATAATGTGTTCAAACTTGCGCAACGAAATCAATTAAAACTATCGACACACACAACCAGCACACGACGAATGTAAAGTTCGCGGTACAAACGCAGAAAGTGAGAAGCGAGTAATTTGATCGTGCGAAAGAGGGATGAAAGAAAAATCTACACACCAACCCCAAAAAAGACCGAGCAACAAAAAAAAGCACGTCCCAAGTGTAGGTCAAACCCGAGGCTGCAGTAAGAAATTGTCGAAAAAACAAATCCGACTACTGCAGAAGCATAGTTACACACGTATCTTAACGATACTCGGTTCAATCTGTGAACGCAATCGTTTGCCTTTTTGCATACTCATTCCTCGCACAGCATTCGATCGCAGCCGACGGCCTACAGAAATTCGGAAGTTCAACACCACTCCTTCCGTTTTGTGTGAGATTTTGTTTTTAATTCAGACGGCTTTTCTGTGTTTTCCCAGGACGATCTTAAACGGTAGCGAATGGAATATGTATCGCTTCATGGGTTTTGTGTTACCATTAAATTGGAAAATTCGGTTGAGCAGGGCCCGGGACTGGGACATTTAAAAGAACTCTTGAAGAAATTGAAATTCACAGCCGTTAGCGTTCACATACATGTTCCCACAAACAGAACACAAGAATGGGATGAAATAATTTCAATTATACATGCACATCAAGTTTGACGGCCAACTTGGAAAGAATCGACTAATTTCAATAACCATAATCACACTTTTACTTACACCATTAAAGTATATGCGAAAATAAAACTAACACAGACACACTCAAACTGACTATGCCAGGCTGTTTTGGACCCTTTATCGCACATTCCATCACGTTAACAGGCCAACGAGCACAATGTTCGGGATTGATCGATCAATCAACCTTTGTCTAGGTGCCTCGTTCCCAAGTTCCAACGCACGATTACACGAAATATCGTTTAAACACACCCTTTTTCGATATCTATAGCGAATGCACCAACGTTGATGGCCATCATACCGAAAGAGGTGATTATGGGTGTGAACATGCGGATACCGTGTCGTGCCGAAAAATGCACTTGAACGACAGTTTTAACCATCAAATCCGACAGCGAGTTATGCTTCATCGGGTGCTGTGTTTCGTGTTAGATCAGATCAGAACATGGGCATGGTGGTCCATTGGACTTTCTTCGTACCACGTAACACAACCATTTCATTTTCCTACCAAACCATTATGGAAGGTTTGACCATGATGATGACCGGTGAACGCTATTGGGGTTCACATTTCGATTACGCTACGGTACAGACACCGACACATCGACGGGTGCGTTGTGGTTACAACAAGCGCTACCACTACGGTCGGACGATGTGGGACCGTAATGCACTTTCGATTGCAAACCAATTCGCAACACTAGCCCCGACCGTTACAAGATTCTCTCCCCTTGTGCACGGGTGGTAATCGACCGGTGTGCGTTACTAAAAGTGCGTCCCGTAAGTATCATGCATCCGTCATTTTCACGCATTACGCCACCATGTACCATTGTACGGGGGTGGGTGTAAGAAAGAAGAAAAAAAAGCTGAAGAAGAGAATGGAGCCATGGAAAGGAGGCAAAGAGAACTCATTTCCCTTCCTGAACAACCAGTGTGAGGGATAGAGGGTGTGATGGGCATTGGCTAGTATGGGGTTATGACTGATGGATACCAGTGGTCAAATACTATAAATTGGTTTTTCAAAATCATTGATACAGATAGGTTGTTTGATGTCATTTGCATGACATAAGCAAGCTTTTGAGCAGGTCATTACAAATGTACTTTTGAATTTTCGATAGTTAAACTGATTGATGGTTGACAATTTTGCTTTGCCCAAGGATCATAAGTATCCAAGGAATCCTACCTCATCTGGACCAATCCTTCATAAAAAGCAATGTCTGAGCCAACAACTTAACAGGTCGCTAAGCGAAGATCAAGAAGAACGAGGAGGATCATAATATCTCGTAGCAAAACAGCTGTTGCGTCAATCATAGGCCCTGTACAAAACTGACGAATTCTTCTTGATCGCATTTCACAGGAAGATGCTTGGGGGGTCGGTAGGCCAAGAAGATAAGAAGTGAGTAAGCAAGGATTTTATAACATTATAGTCTTGAGAGTAGGAATAGAAAAAAAAACCTTGAGAGCCTTACTTATGTTGTAAATTAAATAAATCTAGGGAATATCAACAAACTGACTTAAATCCATAATATAATTTCTTGTATTGAAGCAAATCAACCGCCAACAAACGCTCTCTACGGTCAGTTAGGGAAACTTGATCGCATAAACTAAACCGTAGAACAACGACCAGCTAGATTTAGTCCACGATGCTTTTCTATCAAGGGACAAAGTAAACAGCAGCTAGTCACAACGAAGCAAGAACAAGCAAAAAACCAAACGATCAAATTACACTACGAGCCCTACAATACTTGACTTGTACAGTCGATTCCAGAGCGTAATGCTGGTTTCCGTTCGATTGGAATGTGAAGTATGCTGAGCATTATTGGGTCTGGTGGACAAAAGTGTACACCAACTACCGTACCCTTTCCCACTTGCCACAAATGCTGAGAACTACGGACTTGGGCGTACCAATGCATAGATCATATTCATTCAAATGGAGCGTTTCTGCCGACAGTTACCGTGATCATAGAGTCACGGCCCCAGCGTTCAAATAAAGCATAGAGCACCGTTTTCATGCCTACGGGAAATAACAGGCTATCCCACTTCCACCAACGCTAAGGTAGGCCGTAATCGGATTAATGGCTTCTTAACAGCGGCTTAGCTGTGTGAGCTTGAAGGCCGGATTGATTCATTTCGCCATCATCGTGCAACGTATCGTCCGGTTCTTCGCGCATACTACCGAAGGCATCTTAATCTCCCGGGAACCAACTCGGAAAGCATAGGGGAGTTCCGTGCTCCAACAAATAAAATGTGGTACAGAAACTGATACACCCCTGCCGTGCACGATACATACGTCAGTGCGGGAGTTGTCGACCTACTTATCCCGGCGCTTGATACACATACCGACCATGCTGTGGGGAAAAGCTTTTGCTTTTGAAATAGATTTTTACTTTATTAATCAGGTTCTCCATTTCATCCTGGTTCACCTGGTTCGCTGGCGTATGTGTGTCTGCGACGAGTGTTAACGTCGCATAAAGTAAAACTTCCACCCTGACGTTGGTGTTGTTGCCACTCAAATTGGTGGAAGTCTCCCAGCTGGTGCGGTGTTGTGTGCTGGATTCTCCGTGTCTTGAAACGCACCGAGATCGTCGAACCTGAAGCCGGTTCAACCTGTTTCGCAATCCCATCTACGAGCGGTCAGTCCATGCATGTTCACAGCGAAGGAGAGCGCGAAACACGCACTGGAAACGCTCCTGGTGCACAAGGTCCGGGGCAAGTGTCCGCTTCGTCACTGCGGTTTTTGGAAGCGTGATTTTCACTCGGGCTTTCATTGGCTGACATGTCCATACACACCTGTGAATCATTTTCAGAGCACAACATAGCGATCTCTTGGATGCTTGTGATCGTAGTTGATTTCTATTCTTTTTTTGTGGTGCAGCTTTTTGCTAGCTCAGCAAACGGCTTTGAGTTGTCCCAAATCACCGATTTATCAGATTATTTACATGCCGCGTTGTGGCACATGAGCCAGTGGTAACTCTATGATCAGTTGCACATTTTTTCCAGCTTAAGCTGAAGCTAGTTTTACTTTCATCATTGCATATGGAAACCCTAGACTGTCTCTAACGCCAAGATCTATATGAATAGTGTAGTTTTTTTTCATTCATCTTCCTACGTACGCCTTTGGCTCTCTCGACACTGGGTTACAGAGAGCGACAGAACAAGTAGCTGCCAAGTTATGCCATCAAAAACGGCGAAGAATTCCAAAGTGCATAACACGTCAACCCACTCAAACGTGCGCATTATGTCATAAAACCGTTGAACTTCAAGGGAATTAACTGGAGCTATGAAAACGCTTTGCGACACCCAAGCCTTTTGTGAGGGGCCCATAAGACCTTCTGAAATGCCGTTTATTCACATTAACTTTCTTCAGCAAACATAGCAGAATCTCTTCGCTGCCAATTTTTTACCATAAATAAAATATCATGACATTCAATTAAGCAGCATCACATCGGCAGTGGAAAACACGGTGTCCGATTAAAGGGGTCCGCGTCAAATAGTCGTATAAATTATCTCACCATTAATGGCGGAGTACAACACGTGCCGCATGCGGCGCAATCGTTAACGAGCGCTAGATTTATATCGTAGCTAAAAGGGCCACAAGGAGGTATTTGCGGTGAGTAAATAAAACAAATCCACACTACAGGCGGCCGGTCGGCGGCAATGACACTTCGGCTATCCGTAGTAGCTTTTCACACGTAGTCACCAACTGTGTGGTACCAACCGTTCCAAACACACTCCTTCACTTCGCACTCGCACCCGAAGAGGACGACGAGAATACATTCAAATATCTCCCGTTGCCCGATGGCTGCGACATTGTACTGTGCAGAGTAGCAAAGGGGTTCGTTTCCTTTTCCGGCATTAGAATCTTTCGTTTCGAATCGCCACAAAAGCATCATTGATTTCACGTCTTTGCCATTGAAAGAAGCGCGTTCTCTTTGGAAAAGAAGCGTTAAATTACGGACAATTGAGCTGAAGGTGAAGGAAAGCGCTAAAAAGGGTACAATAAATGACGTGCATCGTGAGTAGTAGTTGGGCAGCACATAGGGCTGGGAAAGAATTTTTCCATCAACGGCGCCAAACCCCCGGTTTTTCGTTCTCGATCGATCGATCTCGAATGGCGGCACACGGGCAAGCGTTGCTGATTGCATCAGTGGCGCTCTTCACGGATCTCACATGCCCATTCTCGATCGATTGTTGTCGAGCCCGGGAGGCGAGAAGGTATGTTTTTCTCTATTCTTTTTCCCGACCCCTCTGGAGCTCTTGGGGGGAAAAACTCAAGAAAGAACCATCCGCACCACAACACTCATACACACACGGACACACATCAGCTGACATAGACGGGTTGTGCAGAAGATCCAAAACCTGTCTCCGCAACCGGGGCAAGAGAAGCCACGGACATAAACGTACCGATAGAAAGTCGAAGTCTGAAGACAGGAGAGAAGAAAGACATGCTTCAAGAAAGAAAAAAAAACGGGAGCAGAAGTAAACAGATTGAAGCAAACACACACGCGAAACATACGTTCACTGTAGTACCGAACCCAAAACAATGCCCGCATAACCGTAACCGTATAGCCGTGGCCACATCTCAACTTGCCACGGCAAACTCTCGGCAAATTCCACGACAACGGCCTTCTCCGCCTGGGCTACTCGTCTCCCGGACAACCAATCTTGGCAGCAACAACACAGCTCGGTCACTGCAGGGACCTGGAGACCTGGGAAGCCTGAACACCCGAAGCTGGTGTGCTTGAATTCGATCGACGTCTGACGGCTGCCGCCCGGAGCGTTCGAAATTCTAAGCGAGTAAGTGAATGGGGTGGGGGGGAGCAAGGAATGGCTGAAAAGGGAAGTCATTAACCTTCGCCGTTCCGATGTACATTCACTCACCGGCGGCGACGGCGGTCTGATCGCGTTCTTGAAAGCTAAAGGAACGGCGACACCGGGCGAAAAGAAACGAGAACAGCAGCAACCACACACACACACACACACACTTTACCCTCGACACAGCTTTGCGAACCGTTGTCGGGTGTTGCGCCAATTGACCGGCGAATGACCGCGCGAGATCGCGGTGCTCTTTAATGGGCAGGAGATTTTGGTGCGATTATGAGCATAAATTGTGACCGTTGAAGGCCCAAAAACGATAAAAAAATACTTAAAATTCGTAAACTCAACTTAGAGGGCATTTTTCCCGCGAAATTCCTTTTAGTTAAGCGAATTGTTCGCAAATGGATCTTGCCGGAAAGCAAAAAATGCGTAGATCAGTGACACAGTAGCTCGAGTTTATAAACAACTTTAATAATTCTTTTAAACAAGAAGAGACTTGTATGACTTCATTTGGTGTACATTGTGCACCTGTAGTGACGAGCTAAGGTACCGAATATTTTTTAGACTTTTACCGAATTTTATACTCTAATTGGCAAATAATATTCCGATGTTTCAGTAATTTAATTACACCCATATAATAAATTTTGTAAAGATCATCACATAAGTTATGTCCATATTGACAAAATCGTTGTAAATCCGCCAACAGAGGCAATACTAAAGCAAATTTGTATTGAACAGAGCAGTGGTTAGTGGGGCGGCCCGGTGGTGCAGGCAACAACGGCGCCGTTCTTCATACGGCAGGACCGGGGTTCAAATCCCATCCAGACCTTCCCCCCTTAGTGAGGACTGACAATCCAACTACGTGGTATCGGCAAGTCTAGTAAGCCATTCGATGGCTGACATGACCTTAGAGGACGTTGAGCTAAGAATAAGTGGTTATTAAAGCAATTTTGTCAATAGGGGTAGAGCATCTGAAGTCATCGTAGACCGCTTTTATTCATCTTCTGTTTTGGATTTCTATCTCATTTGAATTGGTTTTTACCGATCAGTCCTTCCCTTGGCTACAGCTGGCTCCAAATAAAAAATAATAAAGGATTTAAGAACTAATTTGAACTTGAAGCGTTTTTTTCGAAATCGAAATAAAAAAATCTATTTTTTCCAAAGATTTTTTCCATTACTCTTTGAATAACAGCAGACCAAAAACCTTAATCTCGACCAAACTAAGCTCACCTTTTATGACAACTCTCGATTCAGTAGCATGCCAATAGCTAGACGACCTCAACCCACTCAGGATTCCTTCCTTTTTGCTTGATTCCGAAATACGATGGATTTCAGTGGTACGAAGCTACAGAACTTCTGCTGCACTCTAGCCAGATGAGAACCATAAAAAGCAACACACTATTCAAACACGGTTTGCTTCTTTGGACCACCTGGACCAGTTAGATAGTTCCAATGCCAGAACCGTTTTCTACGACTGATACAATTTTCCACTCTACTTTCCATGGACAAACAGTGACTCTAGCCGCGATGATTCATCTGACAATTTTTGTTTTTGTCGTTTGATGAATTTTGCCCACAGGAGTGAGTACATTCTGTGGGCTACTGTTATCAACAAAATTGAAGTTATTATTTTGATACAATTCAAAACTGGCTTTTGTACACGTATTCATCCGACAATTCTTCCAGAAATTTATCTAAACATCGATTCGATCCAGAGAGCCAAAAAATCTCAATTTGTAATCATTCTTACGATGGAAACTCTCACCCACCAGGAATGTCCAAAACCATCTTCTCGGGTTGCTCTTAAATTGACTTTCGATTAAAAATATACTAGGGGTGGAACCCATTAATCGAAGGCGAAATACTAGTCGCCGGATCCGGATTCCGTTTCAGAAGCTTCAGCCGTCTGTGCAGCTCCCAGATCTACTCTGTATGCTGCTCATCCATCTCCCACCAGCCAACCAACGCAATGGATTAAAAACCTGCCGCTTCACGATGGAATCAATCGATAGGGCAAACGATCGGATAACAAGTTTTGCCCGGGAGTTAGGCGAACAGGTTTCGCCAGCGTTTGCTGCTGCTTGAGCATTCCTATCACACCACATCAGACGCTTACGCATTCTTCCTGCCAATTAATGTGCCCACTTTATGCATGCAATTCCTGTGCCAACTCCTGCAGCACACCGTCAGAAGCTCAGAGATAAACAGTGAGCAGACATATCCTAGGCATATCGATTCGAAAAATTAAATAAAAATGCATTTTTAATAATTTGCAAATCATCCCTAGATTTTCCAAAACAAGTGTCACTAAGCAAAATTAAAATAAAATAAAAACCCAAATTGATTTCTCAAACCACTTCCCACAATATCTTTTTGGAAATGAGCAACCCACGATCAGCTAGGTAAAAAAACGTGCAAAATGAATAAATTTGTAAAACGAAACAACCGGCAAGAATATTTTAATCCCGAGCTCATTATTATGCCACATCGGCTGCTGTGACATCGGCTTCGTAGGATAATATGGCTTTGCCTCCCGGGGAGTGTTTATTGGATTTTTACTCGCTGTCTCTGCTGGAGGACAGAGATACGATATGACACATCCAAACACACAGACGCACACACACTTCTGTATTCCTAAGACAATTTATAGTATAGAACAGAGAATAAAGCAGTCAGTAAAGGAACCGTAAGATGTTGTTTTGATTTGCTTATAAGCGAGAAGCTTCTTCGCTGCCAGCAGTGTCTGCTACTGTCCACAAGCCAGCAGAGACTGCGATAAATGCCGTCGTGACATTCTTCGATTCGCGTCAGGCACAACCGTACGCTAGTGGTCGTCCTTGCCACAAGGACGCGCTAATTGCGTAGCAGGAACCTGCTGTGATGAATGTGCGCGGATACCACACGAAACGATAGCCAGAGAAAAGCATCTCGTTCGGCGAGCGAAACAGAGAGCCAGATTGAATACACCTGATTGAAAGCATCATTTTCAAAGGAATAAATGATTCAAACCTGCTTCAATCGTCCGCGAACAGCTGCAACACACTGCATCGGATTTGACACCGATAAATAGGTGGCTATCGTGACGACCAGGTGCTTCAAATTTTGGCCCGTAACACATTTAACCTGCCCAAATCGGATTATTCCGTGTTGATTAACTGTTCACCCCTTCCGGATGCTATGGGATCGGTCTGTTAATGAGCTGGTGCTAAATCACGGAAAGCTAAATCTTCGGACATCAGCACACAAGATCACATTCGGGTAATCGGTGACTCAAAGCTAATCCGCGTGTGTGTGTGAGTTGGAATGATGCCGCGAATGATGAGAAAATCGTGATATTGGGCTTATGAGAGAAAAAGGAAATCGAAACCACAAACGGCAACACACCAACCGAAGTGACCAGTTTTCACTTGTAAGAGAAGAAAAAAAGAATCTCTCCGTATCGGGTATCATTCGAACTGTGTCAGAGCAGGAATTTCCACTTCCTTAACTCGTCCACCTTCGAAATGAAAGAATCGCGCCAAATAGCTCCACTCGACCTGCAACGATCGGTGATCGAGTTGGAAGTGAAGCTGTGTAAAGCTGTTGATGATGAGGATTTGGTTTTTTTTTTTGGGGACGTTTATGACCATTCACTGTTTAGCCGAAGGGTGAAAGAGGATATTAACATATAAAACAGGCTTTTTATGCACCGACTCCGGCAAACAAAACAAAAGTAATCAAGTTTTGGTTGTTTTTTTTCGGGAGGCTTCGAAAAACCTGTTCACGCAAAAAGGAGAAAAGCATACGATTTGTTTTGTGATCGGTGGTGATCACTATGGCGGCATGCTTTAACGCTGATAGGATGACGGTACGAGGATACTAAATTACAGCTTTGTTTTTGTAACTAAAATAATGAAATTTAAAGTTTTGTTGAGATGATGGGACTAACATGGAACTATCTATTATGTTTATGTTTCCTTGAGAGCTCTTCTCTTTAGTGTGCTTAAACTCTCAACAGGGTGTAGATGACTTTCGTGAGAATGACCGACATTTTTAGCCAACATCTGTCAAATATAGGGGCAATGATAAGGTTCTAACACCATAACATATCTTGAAACAATTGGCAACTGAGATCTGATGGATTATGCTGGCGAATCTAAATTACTACTGTGTCCAAAAAGTAAGATGACATTGGATGTCAAATTTTGCGCGCCAAAAGAAGCCCCTTGTTTTTATTTTTCGTTTGTCAATATGTATGTTTTTGACAGTTCTGCCACGTTTCAAGTCACATCATCAACCCGGCTAGGAGTGACAATTTGTTTTCGGAGCTGCGCCAAGTGGTTTTTGTCCATATCGACCATGTCCACGTTTGTGGAGCAGCAGCAATGAAATAAAGGCTGAGGAAACAATCGTCAGTTGACGATACGATACATTTTGGAACCTCCATCCAGCGAAAGCGGCCGGATTTGTGGAAAAACAACTGATGCTGGGTTTTGCACCACGAATATGTGCAAGGCATACTCAATTTGTTCACACTAAATATGAGTCTCAAAATATATTTAAATATTATTTTCGATTTTTGGTAACATTCTCAAGACATTACTATGACATTTAAGTGTCAGTTGATATGGGAATAGACAGAATTCATTACAACTCACAAGGTACATGTGACTGTTCCAGTATATTTAAGAATTCTAAGCAGATAGAGATGTCAGTTTTCACTACGAGAAAACAGTCCGGATGGGATTTGAGCTCAGGTACTGCTGAGCGAAAACCGACCGCCCTATTTTCAAAATGAGTTGCTACTACAATTTTCGAAAGCCTCTTACATCCTAAATTTGTGTTTGTCTAGTCTGAACTTATTTCAGATTACTTGGAATTTCTCTTGTACTTTGTGGGTTGCTATTGATAATGCTAAACCTGCATAGATCCAGGCAGCATTAGTCACTTCTGTTCAACAGCAAATAGCTGAAGCAGAGAACAACTTCTTTCCCCTGCAGTTCTATGTTTGACGATTTGACGACCTCGGGAGCTACTTTTACTGAAAAGATAAACCTACTCCGCCCAGGCCCATTTGGCTGCAGCTTGCCGGTTTCAGGTTGACACAATTTTCAGCACTAGCTGCAGCCACAACTAGTTTTCTTTCATTCACTGCTTCTTCGTTTCGTGGACCATGCGCTTCATTTTTCCTTCTGGAAGGTGAACCCGCCGTCGTCGACCGTATCTGCTGCTGCTGCTGCTGCTGCTGCTGCTGCTGCCAGCACCATTGGCCATAAAATAGATAAATAAGTCCACCGTGAAAATAGAACGAACGTCAGCAAATGAGGAGTGAGGGAATGAAATTTCTAATTTTCAGGTTATGAGCGCGAAACCTGACTCCCCACATCTTGCTGATCCAAACACTCCGATCCCAGGGGGGAGGCCGCGCAGCACTTGCTCTACCAAGCGATTGGATAACGCGATTGGGCTTCAGAGAGGGTGGTCGATTCCGTACCAAGTCCGCGCCACGGCGAATGGTGTACATCGGTGTAATTGCGTACCAAAGCCCATATGTACACACGCGGTACGCTTACGTATATGCGGCAGCGTGCGGTGATACACACGTGCACTTCGACGTAAAAGTGAGCTTGCGTCCGCCGCTATCATCATCGGCAACTGCAGACGGTACCTGATGCCTTTAGGGCAGCTTCGCTCGGCCTCAATTTCTAGTTTGTTCACTTTTCCTGTTCGCGATCGTGCACGAAACGAACGCCCGGGCTGTACACAGCAACACCCTGTGTCAACACCGCTCTGGGGCCAGAGGGCTCAATGATGCGGGCATATGTTTGTCGTCGGTGTACCACAGAAACCGCAGTACTGATGATTGAGTGCATTCAAGCAAAGGGAGTCTTCATTCAACATCTCTCGCACCCGCCAAAAAAAAAACCTAAACATGCGCCAACATTCTCACGCGACCTAGGGAGAAAAAATGAAAGTTTTTAAGAACTCTTCATCATCCGGGACTAGTGGGCCCCATGGATGCGTGCGTGCGTGGGCAGTTGATTCCGTTCCGTTGGGAAACGTCAACGTCAGTCCACTCGAGGAGTCTCTCGAGCGATGTATTCCCTTGATCTAGTGTCTAATCTTGACACCTGGCAATTAGCATACTATCTTGACATGGACTGTCTGGTCGGGACCGGAACACTACACTTGACGGCAGGCCAACGGGATATTCTCGCATGTTTTTGACTGAAATAACCTCTAAAACCTATCCGCCAATCGTCAGGACGCCATAAAAGAAGTCGATTGCAGGGTATGAGTTCCCACGCAAACCATGCTGCGCTAGGCGCGTGCAGGTGCAACCAAGCCGAACACGACCCACCAGCCAGCGCCATTCGCTCTTTATAATGCAATTTAAATTGTGTGCTCCGGTTTTTTAAAGGGTTAAATGGCTGGGCTATGCAAATTACTGCTGCACCGCCGTTCAAGAACCTGTCCCAACCTTGCCATGCACCAGCAAAACCATCAGGGTGACCTTGGCCAAAAGCGGGGGCCCAACACCACCGTACCCGCTAGACGGGTGGATCTGAGTATGCGTTGCAGTTGTTCTTGCTACCACCAATGTGGAGGTGGACTTGGATTTGGGTTGCTCCCCGTAGGCAGAACTGTTGCAATGAGCTGCCGGAATTCGTGAACCAAAAACGGATTGGCAACGTTATCTCTACACATCGTTGTCACTATTTTTATTGCCACCGTAATGAGGAAGTCCACTTTTTGGACATGGATATACACATTGTCAGACAACTTGTCCTGGAGGTACAAAGAAATGTGCGAATGCGCAATAAAACAAGTCGTCAATCGGTGAAGGTGGTTAAGAAGGTTAACTTCTACAGAGGTGTATGCTAATGAAGAGCTTCTCTGGGGGAGTTTTCGGCTTTCACAATCATACTCCATTCCTGAGAATTCATACTTCCTACAATGCACACAAAAAAGGAACTATCAAGCTTCTTAACCGTCTTACTTCTTGAGGAAATCCCGAACGACCCTCGCGACTTTGCGGATCACTCACATAAATCGCGATGAGAGAAAGTTCATCGCAATTTCATACGCTTTACAACCGCACCATCGGCTCCACCATAAGAAGCATTCTCGAGGATTGCAATCTGCGTCTGTTGACCTGCCGTACCAATCAAACCCTCGGGAGGGATAATAAATTGAGCACTTGGTGCAAATCATGTGCACCCGGCCGAAAAGGTTGCTGCTGTGCGGCACCACCAATCGGCTCATGGCTTCTCGATCGAATCGAACGGGAACGGCAGTTCATCGGGAACCAGCTGCTTGGGAAATAGCGTTCGATTAATCTTGACCAAGTTAACCTCTCTGGATTGGATTTTCTGCACGATCGTGTGATTTGTGGCTAAAATGATTTTTTTAAATGAAATATTTTTAACTAAAAGAAGCTAATGACTTGATGTGGGTGGTATGTAATTTAGCGCAATTTAATCACTCGTATCTATTCGGACATCGCATGTGAAGTTCAAACTTAGTAGTTGGTATGTGCAGTTCAGCTTCACAGTAATTGCTAAGTCAGTATGTTAACGAAGAGAATGAAGAGAGATGAGCAACTTGTGGGACATTCTCTTGCCAACATTTTTTACTCCCATTTTTTTATAATTTTATTCATTTCTATCAATATATAATTATAGCACATTTTTATAGCAGCCCAAGCAAATACTTGGATTGAATTCATACACCCGTCGGTGTTGTTTTGGCATTCGGTGCGAAAGGGCAACCCAAGGTGTCCACAAGCTTCACCTTTCCCCCAAACAACCTTGACGAAATTCGGAAACAAGTTCTCGGATCGCAGCTTTTTCAGAGGACCTCCTAAGGTTAGGTTGCAAATTAAAACATGGCCCCCCTGCTGGACGATGCTGGTGAAGGTGGAGAATCCAGCACAGACCTTCCAAAAGAGGCCTCCACCTTCCAATTTCCACCGTGAATGAAGATTACTATGATCTTTGCCAGAGCTCGGTCGTCCGCTTTGCTTGTAGCTTGGAAATTTACAGAAAGCAGAAAGTCAATAAGTCTCCGAAACGATGATACGCTTCATTTTGACCGGGTGTTTCACCAATTTTGCTTTTGCCGTTTGGGAGGGGGCCACCTCAAAAGGGCAGTAGACCTGTGAAGTGGTGCACCCGCAAGGAAACGAACAGGTCAGCTGGAGCAGCACTAATGCAGCACATGTCCGACGATGGTTTGCGGGTTCATTGGAGCTGCGAATGATGCCGATGGGGTGGAATAGCGTGCCTGTGTGTGTGTAGAGCGACCAGCGGCAATGACGAATAACGACTGAAGCACAATCGTCACTGAGACCCCCCCCCCACAATCTGAGGAAATCCAAAAGTTAACGGTACCGTGGAAATATAAATCCGCTGATGTTCATGTGAAGAAGGAGAAATTCTTGCTGAGATACGTAGACAAAAAAGCATTCCAGCATCGCTTCTCTCGTCGGTAAATTGGGAATTTTTGTTCTCTAAAAGCACCACGAATGACATATCTCGGATGGTTGTAATTTGCTGCAAGCTCTGTCAATCGTAAAGTGAGTTGCGAGAAACCTTGGGACCGATGAACGGTTGTGGCACAACAGATTTGACGGAACTGTCGAACTCGGAGGAAGCAGCAGACAGAATTTAATTAAGCTTAACTCTGCCTTTTATCTTAATGCCGGTTCTATTGCTACATCCTAATGTCTTAGGATGACTGTTAGGAAGACAAAAGGGAACTAGGAATCTGCCAAATTATGGATGTAAAAAATGCTCAACTCAACGTATTACAAAAAAAAAAAACGAGAAAGGTACACGTACATCCTAAAATATAATCCACAAAAATAACTCCCAAAACCAAGAGCGCCTCTTCCAAGCCTGACTAAGGCCTCCGCAAGCAAAGCATGGTACAGTAACTGCCAAAATGGAAACAAAAACAAATACATCCTCGATGGTATTTGCGCAAGAATGTTGAATCAAAACAGAAAAAAACACACACAGCCCAACCACCTTATGTGATCACACCGAGGTCGGTACACCCGCCCGTTTTCTAAGAGAGCTCGGCATTAATTCTTGCGCCGGAAGTTCATCTAAAATTCAAACATTACCAACCACTAACCGTTGCACGGTGTGCCACGGAAAGACATCGTGAAGAAGGTTGCGAAACCCAACAGTTAAGTCACGCGGGGTCTCCCGCATCTTCAGCCCGGGAATGGCATCAGTTTGTGCTCCGTTTGGCAATGTTTCCTACCGCTCACCGCAATCACCGTAACGCGCGAGATGTTACGCTGCTCTGGTCAAGAGGTTCGTTGATTTGTTTCACCAATCAGCACCTTCGAGCATGTCCGGGATGGAAGCACTGCTGGGCAGAACAATGGATCAATAAAAACTCAATCCTCGACCAGCGTCATTCATCATTCCGCTGTGTGTGGGTAAAGAAGTCACACCTTTCGATCCAGTCATCCATCCCGCAGCCTGGGTCATCCGGACGCGTTGGAAGATCTTCCACAAACAGAAGTTCTCGAAGAAGCTCTCCCAGCAGCCCCAACATGACACAGATAATCTCTGGTGCTTGGCGTTAGTGGAGCTAGGTTATGCAAACTGGCTTCTTGGTCTGGTGGCGTCGCGGGTCCTTCACCTACACCTATTCATTAGCGAATCCGTCTAAGACCGGCATACATTATGCAATCACTAACACTTCTTAGCCACAAGTCATCATCTTTCTGACTACTCGCTTCGTTACACACAGCAACAACGTGCATCATTGTCACTCACACGTGCACTGAGCAAATGGGCATAAATTGGTCGTCTTTATTTCTGCCCAAAACCGATGATACTTCTTCAGGTGGGCAGGTTTGATTCCCCGTCGTCAATCCGCTTCTACTGACCTTGAATTCACACCATCAACGTGCCACAAGTGAGCCGCAGCACAAGTCCACACAGAAGAAGATCTTCAAGGTGAGTGAGTGTGTGTGCTGGTGCGTAAGACACCTAACATTGACAGTTGAATTGAATTAGATTAAAAATTCAAGTCACACAGCTACATCACCGGGTCGGAAATCTGGTAACCACCCCACATGGGTACGTCCTCCCGCTGAGGGTAATCATATTTATGTATTCCTTCCAGCCGCTTCACACATCTTAAGCCCATCGGTCACAGTGCGATGGCCAGATCGAGCGATACATGGCAATGAATGTTGCGCCTGTGCGTATGGAATAGATCATTCGGTCACTGTCGGTGGACTGTCGGGGTCAAATAGTTGCATCTTTCGCGTCGTACAATATCGCTGAATTTTGGAGCCATTAATCAGAGGATATTAATGATTGAAAACTTTATAAATAAATAACAAATAGTATTTAGGACAGTACCAATTAAAGGAATAACTGAGCTGTTTAACTAACAGATAGCGTGTTTGATGATAAAACTGTTCCTAAATCATGGCAAAAAAGTGTCATTAAATCATTTTTTTTTAAATTTTGATCACATTCCTACAAGAAATGGATATCTTCACAACGAAAGACTTGTTTGGCCTTGGGATATTCGTCGTTTTATAATATAAATTCCTCGCCGTGAAAATCTGGTTGCTTTTTTATTAATCCTGTTCTGCTGAACGTCAGCTGGTCTCGAGCAGATCCTCAACCGCCTCATCTCACTGTCTCCAGTCACCTGACACTGACCTTCAGAAGGACTTAGACGGGTAATTTTTTTACCAAAACATTTCCACAAGCGACGAACCTGCGATCATCATCATTTGCTACTTCTTCGCCAACATCCAGTTTGGCTGCCGCTGCCGCGGATGGTGCAAAACTGCTCAACGTTATTCCACGTTTCCAGCTTGATTACTTCAGATCATTTTACTAGCACGGGTTGATGACGACATGCACGCACGGAGAACGAGAGTTTGGGTTGGTGGTGAAATATAATAACGCAAACGAAATCACTGACAAGCGAGGAACCGGTTTCACCAAATTCAAGATGTTTGAATTTTCTTTTCACTTCCAAGGGTGATGTGTTATAAAAAAGTACTTTTTTGTTGTTGCAAGAATACATTCATGCGAAAATAAACATCTTTTTGCAGCGATGATAAAAATGCTTTAATGCTATCGAAAACACAACAGGACAGATACGTACAATAGCGTCATGTAGCAATATTTTATTATTTATGTTCAATCATAAGAAACCATGGTCAGAGTGAAATTTAATATTCCACAATCGGTGCGTGCTAATTTTATTTGCTGTATGTGTTGTGTGTTGTGTGGCCTTACCAGGAAAAAAGGTGGAAGATGAAAGTTTTTCGATTAAAAATTAAAACTTCGCACTTTGCTCACAGCCAGCCCCAGATCACGCAATTGTGTGGAGGAACCTCGATCGGAGAATTTCGATTGGAATACACCAATAACATGGTTTTTCGAACAAACATTAAGTGCAATAAATTCTTTTATAAAGATAGAACAACAATTTATGAGAAAAAAAAAACATGTTGCGCCTTGATTTTAACACCTTCTTTAGCGACCCAACATGTAGAAAGGCTCCTGACACTCCTGAAAAAGCGCACATCAAACCATACACGAAGCGAAGAACGAAGGGGCTCTCTGGGACCTCTCTGTTGCTGTCATAACGGCGATTTTTGCCACTTGTTCATACAAAGAAGAGAGAAGCAGAAAAAAAATCTTCACTGGACTTTGGCCCCCCCTTAAGGAGTGGCCTGGAAAAAAGCAGCGGGTGAAAACAAAACCAAAGCCGCGATGTTGCTTCGGACACATTCGAAAGTCTCCAAAATTCGCTCTTTACAATCCCCCGCGGCCCTCGGACGATTCGGAATCGACTGCTACATGGAGAATATTAATTTTATGCTTGTTTGTGTTGCGCTTTTTGTTTTCTGTGCTGTGATCATTTCTGTTATCTGCTGCTTCCAGCGCAAAATATTGCCACGCACTTCAGCATAAAGCTTTCGTTAACGGAGTGTCCAGATGGTGCGTTCAATTGTTTCTGCACAGCGAGATGGTAGGCGATTGGCCACACACAACAAATGCTGTCCTTCGCCGTTAAATGTCTCACTCTCGCTTGTTATTTTCGGCACAAGAAAAATGCCCCGAGGGACCGAATGAGCTTGACGGACGTAAAATTGAATGCGAGAGAAGTTGATGTAAAAATAAATGTTTTGCTCCAATTACACCTGATCAGAATTTTTAGGCCTTTTTTGAGGGGAATTATGATTACTTTGACTGTTTTGTTCATTGGGAGGCGAAATAGTTTGCTTCAAAAATTGGACGAAATTCAGTAGAGTTGTTATAGCTTTTAGATTGTTTAATTGCTTTGAATAAATTATTTAAAAAAAAACTTGATAATTTTCAATCAAATGAACATATCAGTTCGATAATCTCCTAGTCCTAGCAGGACAGACTTAAGCTAATTTATTTTACACGATCACCGTACCTATTTTCGTTCGTTGTGTTACGGAGCTTTTCCTTTCGTTTATCGTTAGTAGATAAAGACCGGGTTATGCAATGGCGGTGGTTTCCCTTTCAAGCTGTTATAAATAAAATCTGCAAAACAAAACGCAACCCAACAGAAACCAACGCTTTCCATAACCGGGTTTCATAGCAAATTGTGCGGTTTTGTAGCGAATTTTTCTCACGGAACAGTGGATGATGATCTCCCGATGGTGATCATTTGTTGGATAGCTTTATGAGCGGTCAGATAATCAGATGTGACAGCTCGGTTACGAAAAACCGCTGTTCAGGTTCCCACTAGAAGGGTGGATGTTAAGTCCTCTTTCTTCAACACACAGGACATCGTTCACCACCGTCTACAAAGCGCAATTCAATTTGCTTAAGATTCAGTGAACAAAATTTCTCAAAGCTCAAGCTGAAGTTGAAGGTGCACAGAAACCTCACGTCCTAGGACAGGGCCACTTCCCACCACCGAAGGTCGTAGCAGGTCGCAAACACTCGACAGAGGTTAAACATAAATGCAAAACAAAGCCACCCGTCGGAAGGCCACCCAAACCTGGACACGATCCACTTGCTAAGGATTGTTTGAATACACCGGTAGAAAATGTTTCTCCCTTGCCCTGTCAGGTTCATTGGGACATCGGACACTGAAAATTTGGCTGCCCAAAATCGCTTGTTACGACCCTTCAGCAGCACTTAACGATGGCAACAGTTGGAAAAAGCAAATCATAAAATTTGGAGAAACCACACAAAAGAGCTGGCTGCCGTAAAAGAGTGTAAGCATAAAGCCAGAAAATGATTTAATTACAAGTGGATGGTTTAGCTTTTCTTTCGCGGTGCTGTTTAGCACTTATGAGGATGGATCTTTTGAGTTAGCTTTTATTATTATTGTTATTTTTTGGAGCCAACACGGACGGTTTTTTGGTGTCTGCGTTTGGACATGAAAAGACTTGGAATCAAAATAAATGTTGTTTGTTGGTTTAAAGGCAGTGATACTTGAAAATTAACACCAAGGAGAGTAAGGTTTTAAGTATTTCTAAAATCTTCTAAAATAAAGAGTTATGTGCTATTTTAACAAACAGTTATGTGACCTTTGCTACTAAAAGAAAATATTGTTTTCAAAAAGACGTAGTAGAACGATCAAGTAGTTTAAAAATAGAAAAAGAGTTACCTCTGATAACAATCAACATTAACCTGCATCAGGTAGCTCAACGGATTGAATTTGGACAATATCCTACATCCTTGCTACAAATCCTTGCTCAAGAATATTGTTACCAGTTTTTGAGCTGCCTTTGGGTCTTTATAGTCTTTTTTTCCGGGGTTTGCCGATCAGTTGCTTTATCCTCTTGCATACAGCATGATTGAATAAGGATCAATCAATGACATAAGTTGCGACAAAAAGAGCTTTTCCACATGCACCGTCATCTCCTGATTTTGAATAACTATCACCAGAACAGCGTGTTTTAGATAACAACGTCCATCTTGGTATCTATGACCACAAGTTTATTGTGGTCATCGGCTCCATGCGTTTTGGAAGCATTGGATCTCTGAACTAATTGAACTACGTTTGGACGACATGAAGTTATGACTGGTGGCTTTACTGTTGGCGGAATGCGTGAGTTAGATGCTTCTGTAGCTTCACAAAGTTGCAGTGGCTTTCGGACTCGTGCGTTCTGCGGATGCGTGCGTTCTGTGGGGCCGCCAGCCACAACTTCCAAAGCCAAAGTTGTTAGTCTCCACGGCACGATATATGTCTCAGAATTCCAAGATTTTTTCGCTCCAAAATAAAAACTCATATTACGTATAAAGTAGAATTTTTTATTTGCAGATTCCGGACTGCTTTTGCCAATCTCTGCTGGCTCTACAACCTCAACAAAGGTTTATTCCCCATAATGTCCAGCTTTGTTGGCTTAATTTACCAGAGCTGGATAGTTAATGAGACGACTAGAAAGAGATTTGATACCGGTGCTTCAGTGTTATAAACCGGTACTATGAACGCCTGGAACAAATTTTATTAATAAAGCTTTAAATTGCTATCTGTATATAAAAGACATGAAGCAAACGGAGACAGATGTTGGGAATTATTTAATAAAAATATCGCTAAAACATGTTTCCCTTTAAAAAAGGGTTCAAATTTCTTTCCCTTTCAGCGAATCAAAAAGTACACACACATACAGAGAACATCGGACATCTTCAAGGTCAGTACGGGGATCGAAAAAAATTTGCATAAAATTACCCACCCCGTTCAAACACTGGAAATGCCAATCGGACCAACCAAGCCGCAAGGCGCAAGACGTTTATGACGAATCATGTGATTATGCACTTTTCGGGGGGAAACGGGTTGAAAATTACCAAACGACGTGAAGAGTTTACGATGGAACGTGATTCGGAATCGACCTTGATATGAATGATGCACCTTTTTTCGTTCCACAAGCCGGCCAAGGACGTTTCCCGCCACACGATCGTAATCGATCGTTGTTTTGTTTTACTTTTTCAATTTTCACACTTTTTTTATTTAGACACGAGTTTGCGGATAAACGCGAGCTTAAGGCGACCAGATAGACCAATGGCAGCTGCTGCTGCTATCTGCGCTTTATGCAACCTGCATTTGCATTCGCGAACAAAACAAGACGAGCTGTGGACAGCACAACAATTTGCCTGTGCCGCCTGCAGCTTAGTGTCAGCCTTTAGAAATTGCCATTGCCCGCGGAGCAAACACGCATGATGCAAGCGCACGACGCACTAATGACACCGGCATCGACAATGACGCGAAACTGTTGTGTAACTGCAGAACGATACAAATTGCTGCCACTTTGAAGTTCACAGAACACACAAGCTGATCAGCTGATCGGTGTTCTAAATAGCAATTGAGAGATCCTTACTGTATAATCTAGATCATGCAGCATGCTGAGCTAGTTGTTCAAAGTGTGTCATTTAAATATTTCTACAATCATTGCAAAATGACTGTATTTAGGGATGCATTGATAACGAGCAAAACTACAGCAAAACAGTAGCCTTCATCAGTAATCAATCCTTGGGTGGTGGCTGAGCGCGATGAGTTCATCAATTAAATTCGTTGCGCTAAAGGATGCACCCTTGGGCCGTAGCTGCTGATGTCATCCTGTTGTGTCGTACAGGATCGAAGCTGCACCAGCACGAATGACATCAGCCCAAATGTAGCAACATTCCCCAATAACAGCACGAATGTTGAGTGTAAATCTTCGTGCTTAAACAAATAAAACTCTTTTGTATGGCTCATTTTGCTGCCTAATTAATGGCACACAACGCAGTGTACATACTACGCTAATTGCGCCACAGCCAAATAAAAATGCTGACTTGTCCGGACGGTTGGTTTGCCTTCCGCTTTGGCTTGGCAATGAATGGGTATGTTTGTGCGATTTGTGTCCCCCCAGGAAAGCGAGGTTCATTGCCCGGAAATGGATGCCGATGGTAGTGAGATGCTTACAGTTAGCAGCACCAGCAGCATGGAACTTTATGTTATGCTGATCTACTTCGCTCGGATGTGCACGTGAAGGAACGCATGAATGCAAGTGACACAAGTCGCATCAAGCAAAAGACACGCATCTTCGCATAATGATAATATCGTTGCCGTACCCATTGACAACCCCGTTAGTTGTAACGGAGTATAGCCATCGGAAGAGATTCTTCCCTAGCAACAGAATGAAGAACATCCGATTTCCTTTTGTACTTGTCTTGTTTGACGGTGGGCCTATTAATTTTCTTCTCGGTTAATTATTCTCCTTCCACGGTGATTCCATCTGCAATTGCACACGCACGTGCGCACGTGTCGCTCTAGAATTAAAGCAAACGGCGTGAAATCTAAATCTTACATCTTATCGATGCTATCATGCGACCCCAATCTCAGAGCAAAAATCTCGGTGCCCGCGTTAATACTTACTGCGTTGTTATCCGCTTGGAAAGCCACCAGCACACTTGGCCGACCGGGTGTCTGGTCTTTCGCTCGATCAGGTGAAAAGTTCGGGCCACTTGATTGCGCTCCGCAAACCTCAATTCCACACGACCCGATCGAGTAGAAAAGAAGGGAAAAGGCTTTCTCTGCTGCCGCTTGTATCGAATCAGATTGCTTTGATCTTCACTGCCTGGTGTGGTGGGATCCGCCGGCAGCCTAGTCGTCGTCGCCGCCTTCGTTGTTGATGATGTTGAAGGTTTATGTTAAATTTTAACCTTCTTCTCGACACGCTACACACGGCACGTTTGGTTGATCATATGACCGTGAATTTACGCACGCGTGTAATTTCACCGCCGCGACACACGATCACTCCCGGACCTAACCACACAAAAATGGTGACACGCCAAACACAAACAACAAACACACGAATCACGGAATGCACCTAGTGATGATGAATCACGATTATTTCTTTTACAACCACTTATTCGAACAATCGAAAAGGATATTTGTTGCCCTTTTTATTTATCTTCTTCACTTAGTGACCGTTACATTCGAACGAAAACGAGCGAAGATGCGTAATAAGCGGTCACTTCGAGCATCTGATTATGATGACACAAGCTGATCCCGTGCGCGTGTGTGGGTAAGTGACGCCGGTACTTCCAGGAACGCACCGTACAAAGCAATGGTGGAAATTATTTCTTTCTTCTGGGGACGACTGGCCGAAATACACGGCTTGCCTTTGGCAACCGAGACGGAAAAGCACAGAAATTACCAAACGCGCACGCACGGGAGTAATTTAAACACTTTTTGTTTACCACAACATCAGTTAACAACATCCAAAATACGATCTTCTGCCGTACATCATTGGGCGCGATCTACTTTTCACGACTTTATTTACAACACTAACACGCTAAGCAACAGAAACACGCGACACCGTCCGAAAAAGCAGTTACAATTTGAAGGGTACCTTTTTTTTTACTTCGATCTAAACACAACAAGAAAACTCGGAGAATTGAAGGTGAAGCAGTGGCACACAGTCCGTGCCGCAGGTGAATGGTGCGTTGTTGTTAGCAAGCGAATGAATGGAATGTTTTGTTCAGCTGCTGGAGTGCGTGATGCGCGTTTTGGCCATAGCGTTCGCCCATAGTTATTTGATGCGAGTAGTTTATTTGCCCATAGTGCAACCAAATTCGTGTGAGAGACGTTTCGTGCTGACAGTCTGCGTTGCATAGGGTGGTTCATATATTCAAAATTTAAACTGGAAGTTGGTGCGAAGTAAGTTGTACTAAAAAGAATTAATTTGTGTAATTTAAAATGAAACATCGTCTGAAACAAGTATCCTAAGCTTATCTAAGATGGTTTTGTGGTTTTAAAGCTGTCGAAGGACGAATGGACATCTTCGGAAAATAGACGCACATTGCGAAATATACTCCGCTTGCTGCACAAGTCTACGATACCGCTCACAGGCTAACGCCCACGTCTAGCAATCTAAGCAAATCCGAGAAGTTGTTTTTAACGGGAATCCTGGACAATCAGATCCGCTCTCCAGCATTACTTTCTGGCCTTATACTTTGTTACTTTATACGTCCCATCCCGTGGGAGATCCTTCCGGACACAAAACAAAATTTAGAAACAATAGTCCAGTTTTTATTAAACAAATTTACTATCGCCACAATACTATTCTAATCTAACTACATTCAGCTGAAAGTGAGCAGGAATCTACAAATAACAGATTTTAGAACGAGAAACTTAAGGTAACGATAAACATTCCTTGCTATGCTGTTTATCACCCACCAAAATAATTGTAAGTTCATCACAGTTTCCTAGCATGATTGAAATCGATGAGCCGCACAGTTTTGTTTAATATAAACATCCTTCGATAGGAAACGTGTTTAGGTGTAACGGTTTTCGTTTTGTCTACACTTCTGCCAGCCTAGAATGCCTATAATAATTTTCCATTTGCTATTGTAAGAATAAACTTTTGGTATGGTTTTGTAGTACGATTACTATTAGAACTCTAACTCTCCCGGACAGTACTTGTCAATCAGGCCCTGGTAGTATGGCCACAACGCTTCGATATCGGGCAATGTGGTCGATTTGGTGTACAGATCGTAACGACTGAAAAGGATGAAGATCAGGAAAAAGTTATTAAAAATCCGTCCATATTCCACATCTTTAAACGAGCTTACTTGAACATCAAGACCCACTGCTTCGTTTGTTCGTCCTTTTCGTTGGTCAGATGATGGTAATCGCCCCCCGAATGCCATGGGTAGAACGAATGGTAACGAATCATGTGCAGTGCTTGCTCCGGCAGCGTACTACGGTTGTGCTTCAACACCCGGTACAGATACTCGTCGTGACCCCAGGACATGGTCAGCTTCTCCAATCCACAGTTGGGCTCGTACATACCATTTTTCGTACTGAAAGCAAAAAATCAATAAGGTTGAAACAATGTTATCTTGTTGATACCTTCCAAATTGCACACACACTCCACCTACTTGTACTTTGGATTATTGCCATCCGGATTATCAACGAAGCTATCCTCCCGATACACAATGCTCGGACCCCATTCGCAGCCAACCGGGAACGTATCGCCCACCACCGCCCATTGCGGCTCACCGTAGAAAGCCATCACCTTGCCCAGATCGTGTATCAAACCGGTGAGATGCAACCAATCCAGCTCGGGAAACTCCTGCCGGGCACGTTCGGCCGTCTGGAAGGCGTGCACAATGTTCGGCAGATCCAGATCCGGATCAGACTCATCAACCAGATCGTTCAGCTTTTCCAGCGCTTGACGGATGGTGGCTTTGAAGTGATCGAACTTGAGCCAATCCGCATGGCGGCCTGGGTAGGGAAACCGGGGTGGGAAAGGGCAAATTGTTTTCTAAATACGCTTACCAGCTTCATGATCATAAACGTCTATTGTTGTGGAAAAGTATGCGCGCGTATTTTGCGCGCGCACATGGCCAAGCACATGGTGAAGATGCGAGCGTCACGCACATGCTAAAACAATTGACCGTACGACGGCTTGTTTGTTTGGCGCACCGCCATTCGTCCGTTATCGAAAAACTATCAAAACAAACAGCTTAGGACGCTTATCAGTAGAAATCAGAAAGGCGCGACGTTCTACTGGCCTTGCTAATGCGAAACCACGACCTGATTTTGCACTCCGATCACCACTGGCAAGGTCAGTAACGTGTTGGTCCACGAGAGGGTCCACCACAGCCGCATATTTTGCGTCGTTCCGTTTGGGCGCCGTTTGGTGTTTGTCTCCAATTTGATAGCGATTATCGTGATTGGACGCAAATATTGAACGCATCCGAGGTGGGTCATAACTTAATCTATACGATATCGGGGCCGTACAAACCGTATTTGTGATGCGACATCGTCTAATGGAGGCTTACCTTTAACGAAGTCAACCGTTTGATGGGTGTGCATAAGCTTGTACGTGCGACGGACACGCTCCTTCAGTGGATCGTTCTCGTCTACCGTGTAGTCCCGGAACTTGGACACTTCCTTGTCAACAAACTTTGGCTCAGGGCGTAGCAGCTCCGAAACGTCCAGCACGTTTGGGTGCTGAAAAAAGGAGTAAGAAACTGTGGTCACAATTAAATCCTTACAGAAATAGTGGCGCAGGTCAACAATACCTCTTCAATGATAATTCTCATGGTGAAGCTTTGCAATTATCAGCCTTTTTCACAGCTATATTCTTAACAAAATCAGTTGGTTGCAACCAGTCACCACCAGACACTACAACAGCGCGTCAGTATCACTTCGTCAGCTAATAATACTTCGAGCAGATGTGGCCACGAGCTGTGCCACGGTAGAAGTACGTACAGAACTGTCGATCCTGGCACGAGGCAACTTGCCGTTTTATATACCTCCCATGCTGCCGACCTGTGTGCTCATCTCTCTTCTGCTCCTGCCTGGGCTGCCGAACCTCCGCTCCACAATCATTCCGCTGCAGTAAGATTAGTCTTGCCACGATGTCTGCCATCGGCGTGTCCGTGTGTGTGTATAAAAAAGATGCCTTCCAGGGTGTGGCGATGGTGATACCGAGGATGATAAGCTTAATCTGCTATTGGGATTTGAATTGTCCGATTAGTAAACGGTTGTGTGTTTTTTTATTTTGATCTCGTTTCGTTATTGTTTATATGCTTTGTTATCTATTCCATTAACTGGGGACTAGGGATATACTTCGAAGATAGGCAAATCGGTAATTTGGGTGACAACTCAATCGATAAGGTTTGTGAGGTTCTAGAAATTCCAGCAGCTTGAACCTCAGGGAAGATTGATCATTTCTTGGTGTACAATCGTGTCCACACCGGTAGCATAAAACGAGTCGCAAAAAGGCACAGCATCCGCACGTTATTGATCCTACAAGTATGCAAATTTTAATGTCCGCTCCATGCACACGGGAGGAACTAGCTCAATCCAGTTTCAATTTACAGCAGGCACGAGATCTCTTTGCCCACAAATACGATCGTCTCGTGTAGGGAGAGGATCAATTGCAGTGGAACTCAAACTAGTAGAACAAAGTTCTCATTTTGGAGGTGAAGAGACCCATTCCAACAACTACTCCCGAGTGATGTAACTGCAACCAAACCCATCAACACGGACTTGACAGTTGATTAGTGCTACTCCGAAGCATACGTGCTCAGTGATCCCGTGCCGGTTCTTGACAAAAAAAGAAATCATGCTTGATAACACGTCTCGTGACCCGCAAACGCACATGTGACACACAACGGCCGGGGTAAAGCAACTTTAAATAACCACCGAAATTCTACAAAGACACGGTACCTCTCGGTACCCTTCTTATCATCTCCTGTTCGGGTACGATTAGTATAGACATAATTTCACAACGACTGTTCCCCAATCGTCTGCTTAACAATCTGCCTCAGCTTAATGCTATCGAAGGTCAAGGAAAGTGTAAGCATAATGATACAGATTCTGCCATGAGTTGGCGTTTTGGTTCGTTGTTGTGTGCTTTTTATTTTACCTTTTTATTTCAATCATGCTCCCGTTTTCGCTCGATAGTGGTGTTGCTGCTAATGATCGTCGTAAAAATCGCGAATGCTTGTAATTATAATGATTGCCAATTACGAAACAATTACACGGTGGCAAAACGTTATCTACATTGTGAATGATTATGATTATGTTGTGGTTCGGAAAAAAAGGCCGCAATGCGTCTACGGTTCGGGAGGTTACTGCTGTCCTATCGCTCCTGGGCCAGCTTCCTTACAGTGGGCTGATAGGTCAAAGAAGAAGTAGTAGCAAATGGAAAATCATTATCAGTTGAGCTGATTGATAGGATGATCAGGGATTGTTTGAAGGGGGTTTTGTGTTGACATCGCTAAGTGCGGTGACACAGGACACGGTTGAGAGTTATTTTAGATGAATTTTGTGAAGGACCGTTACAAAGAATCCGAACATGCAAATGAATAACTTTGAACCTATACCAGAGAATTCTTCTCGGCTTGACAATCTACTAGGTTCACGCCGGCCATCGAATGGTTTACTAGACTTGCTGATACCACGTTGTTGGATAGTCAGTCCTCCCTACGATCTAGCTCATTTTTTTAAACTTCCAATGAAAACATGGCATTTTCAAAAACACGAATACGATCATCCTTTCACGAGCTCTTTTAAAAGCTCCATCAAACAGGCTCATCACTTCCCCGCATACATCATCATTCCTCTGACTGATTGATCAAGTGATCAATAGAAGTCGCTTACCGATCTGGCCTATTGTTAACGTCCATAGATTAGTGCGATCCATGATGAAGTGGTCCAGTCTTCCTGAGGCCTCACCTCAATAAAGTAAAAGCCCTTAGAGAACTCTTTTACTAAAAAAAGGATCGCAACTCTGCACTGAATGTACAGTCCTTTCTAACTATCTGCACGCGATAAATAACCTTGCCCACTCTTTATATCATTATGCTACACATCACATGAACGAGAAGTAACGAGAGACCTCAACCGAGAACGAGAAGTAAGAAACCACAAAACTACTTCCGATAAAAGCTACATCAAAAGACCGACAGAAGCGGTATCAAAAGATTCAAAAAAAGATTAGCTAGGGTATCTTTGAATGACTATGAAAATTACTACTACCAACAACCCTACGTCATCTAAAGCCTTACCACACCGGGAGGCCCTTCAAAAGTTGCCTGTGCCGTTAGAGATGGATGTAGTAAAAGTAAATGTTTCAGCTTTTGCTGCTTTTGTTGCTTTGTCCTTGCCAAAGAATAAGGACTTCCGATAGAGGATCACCAATAAAGATCATTGTTGGTAATTACTCCTATCTCTTAGCGGATTTACGAAAGGTCCAGCAAGGTTACATGTCACAATAATGGTTTCTTTTCAGCCATAGCGACAAGTTCTAGATAACAATGCCTATCCAGTTCAGGATATTTTTGCTGTTGAGAATGATTCTATGACGATACCAACGGATAAAGTCACTTTATCCGTTGGTATCGTCATAGAATTTTACTTTTACAATTTTACTGTTTGGATCTAGGAGTCACAAGGAGTGTTTTTTGCTTGTACTTCTCCAAATCGATGGATAAATGTTTTCACATTTTTTCGATGTATAAAATGTATTGTAAAAAAGACGATACATGAGTGGTGTAAAACCGCCATCGAGTGCAACACATATATTGAAGAGGTTTTTTTAATGTAACTTCTACAACTATAGGAACGAAACAGGTAGATAAAACAGTTGATATTAGAGTGAAGTTTACATAAAACAAGAGTTTCTCAAGCTTAAATTGATAGATGAATTTAAAGAAGAAATAACGAAGCAATTACAATACCGAAGCATCCGTGCACGTTGACGGTGACTCCAATTTATTAAGTCAACTTACACATTAAATTCCGCTTACTTCCGCCAGTCACTGACAGGACCGATCGGAGTCCCATTTAGCAATCCCAGTATCGTGCCCTTGCCGGTGGATACCGTTCATCATACTCGTAGTGCCCCTCGCGTCTTCGCTGTCCACGATCGCGTCTGCCACGCTCTTCTGCCTCACTATCACTTTTTCGCCGTGAGCTACGACTTCGCGATCGATGCTTCCGTTTATGTCGCTCCGAGGAGCCGTTCCGTTTGCGGGATCGTTTCGTCTTGGAGCGGGATCGCGAACGGGACCGCCTGTACGTAGGTGAACGGGACCGTGATCGTGAAATCGATCTACTACGGGTGGCACGTTTGGATTTTTTCAATCGCTTTGCGCGATCTCCCCGGCCGGCGTTGACGTCCTCGCTGCTCGATCGTGTGCGCGATTTTGTACGTCCACGACGTGTTCTACTACGGCTACGTTTGCGACTGCGCGACCGCCGAGAGCTGGATCGTTCGGAGCGGGACACTGATCGGGAGCGTGATTTCTTCTTCGATTTTTTCTTAACACGCGTCGATCGATGGTGACTTTTGGATTTTTTCTTCTTCGATCGCCGATCGGTACCAGTGCCGGAACGTTGCGTATCGGAAAGATAATCCGCATGGGACCGGGATCGGGATCGTGGGATGGGTTTGGGGCGTGTTTCGCTTACCAGTACAACATCATCATCATCATCATCGTCATCGTCTTCGATTATCGTCGTGGTGGTGGCCGTGTTGCAATTCTCTGTTGGTGTTTTTGTACACGTCTCTTTAGGTGACAGAGTAGTTGAGCGGATTGAATGGATTGATCCTTCGTCCTCCTCACTATTAGCTGTGTCCTTCGAGGTGGATTCGTTAGCTGGAAGCTTTTCAACTTGTGGATTGCTTTCCGTCTGATCTTGTGACACTACATCAACCTTCCGTTCGACATGCTTAATTAAGTTCACGAACATATTGGCACGTTTTTTGCGTTCTGCCTGTTTTTCCTTTGCATCAGCTGGTTCCCGCTCGGACCTTTGGTTAACAGAAGAAGGTGGTGAGGTCGCTTCCAGTACATCTAATCCATCTAGAAAAAGTTCGCTATCGGTTTCCTCTGTGACGATAGTCGGAGGCTTCGTAATTTCGCTCCGTTCGTGCTCTTTGCCGTCTGAAGAATTTTTCGTCGATATTTCCCCATCGGCAACAACATTGCTTTGCTCTTTACCAATCACTTCCTGTTGTTTCGAATCTTTGTCGACTTCTTCCTCCTCATCGCTTCCCAATCCGGGCATCGTCTTTACCGCACCACCACCATCCTCTTTTGGTTTCCGGACGAGTGAAAAACTAACCGGAGCTCCCAGCTTCTGATGCTGGATGTTCGTTACCGGCGCAGGAACTGATTTCGGTGCTGCCGTATGGACTGCTTTAATTCCCAAACTCGGTGTCGTTTCTACCACAGTTCCATTCTCCGTTTCCATCCTAACCTTTGCCGGTGGACTAGGCGGTTGCATTCCGACTCCGTTCTCGCCTGCATTCATGCGCTGCCGCACTCGATACGCATAATAAGGATAGTATTCGTGTGCTTGATTGAGAAACACAAAGCGAGCATCATTTTTGGCGCGCAATGCTTCCTCAAAGCTATATCCATTCTTCGCCACATAGATCGCCGTTCGGTCGATCACATTGTGAACATTTAAAGGGGGAACAATACCCTGAAAAGGGGCAAGTTCCTGAACCTTGTCAGGACTTTCCATTTTCTTTTTCTCGTGCTGGCCCGCCGTCTTGTCGTCTCCTTGATCGTCACTATCACCGCTGTCTGAATCGTACTGAACCAACCCGGCCAAACCGGTCGATACTTTCTTTACCTCCACGGAAGCAGTCGAACCCTCAGGATAGTACTCAACGTCCGTGTTGAGCGAGGTAAGCCCGGGTACGTTTGCTGCACCATCCGCAGTCACATTGTTCGGTTCCTCGGCAATCATGGTCGGTATAGGAGCACCGGTAATCTTGCTAATAAGCTGCGTGTACGCACAATCTACCGATGGTTTGTACTTGATAGCTGGAACAATAATTTTTGGTCTTGTTGGAGCCGTTTCGCTCTGCTCGCTATCGCTGCCATTCGAAGCCGTTCCCTTCTGTTCGTCCGTTTGTTGCTCCGACAAAATCGGATACTGATTGGTGCGAAAGGCAAGCAGCACATGTCGATAGTACCGAAATAGGCGTCCACTTTGGTTCAGAAAGTCAAACAGCGGATTGTTGGCTTGCTTCGTCTTTAGCAGAATCTCCATCTGACCTCCCTGAGAAGCGATGAATTTGGCCGTTTTCTCAATGACCGTGTGCTCCTTCATGCTTTCGGGCAATGGAATATCGGGAGGAATTTCGAAACCCTTCGGTACTTTGTACGGATCATCATCCTGGTCGTCGTCACTGGTACGTGCTTCAACGGTGGCAACGGTGGCCCCCTCCTGAGGTAGTGGTGCGTCGTAGTTGAACGGGACCTGATTGCCCAACAGTGTTTCCCGCTTGCGAGCTTCTTCTATAGGGGATGGAAGGAAAATTTCGTTAATTTACATGACATAGACTTGAGCTTGAGGGAATAGTACACTTTGCAACATCAAATGATAATTTTTTTTGTTACAAAAATTCTTTGGATATTGTGCTTTATCATATACTTAGCGATTAGCATATTTGGGGCTGAACCAATTCTACTACCAATATTATTGCTGTGACCACAATATCCTATAGACTGTGACTGTGAACTGTATTGTTGATGTATTACAGCATTAGTGTCCTAATTCCCCTCGCTTAAAAAAAAAAAAACAAATTTTAATACCTTGAAACATTTCCTCTTCCACCTCATTGTTGTACAGACTGTAGTAACGCTCCTCTTCGCACAGCTGCTCTGCCTTTTGTTCCGCCGCCGTTAGCCCCGACAACCGATCCTGGTACCCACCGGGCGGTGGTTCGTACGGTGTGAGGTCGTGTAATGCACCGCGAGCATCATATCTGTGCCACCGGTGTTGCGGTATTATCACAATCGCAGGCAAAGTCAGAGAAAGAGAGACAGAAAAAGAGAAAAAGCAAAGAAAAGAAGAAGCATATCAACATCCATCGTTTGACCCCCTGGCCCCCGGTAGTGCGGGAACATTGCTTTTGTGATACGTTTATTCGAAATCTCTTTTTTTCTGGGAGGAGTTTTGGTTAGGATTCTTTTGCTTCATGTCTCAATGTGTGCCGCTGTCAAGACTGATGCAAACAGTAACGGAAACGTACGAATTCGGTTTGGGTTCTGTTCCCAATATCGGGGAGCAAACTACCTCTTTGGAGTGATATGTTGCATTTTCAATGTCCCCAATATTAGGAAACCATCCATGTGCGAATCGCGTTTTTTGTTTTTTTTTTTACCGTAAAGCTTAATTCGTACCGTTCCGCACAGTTTTGCATTCGTCTGCAACAGACAGCATGATGGCAGAGATTTTTTGTTTTTGCTTTCTATGTTTGCTTACAACACAAGAAGAATAGAGAAAAAAATGTAGAGAATTAAATCAAACAATCAGAGAGATGTGTTCATTTACCACTTGTTTTATACATACCACTGCCGCCGATCGACTACTTTTGGTGTGTTGGAATTGTTTTGGAATATTTTGAGACCTAAAAATGAATGGTATAACGTACGGTTTTTGTTTTTCTGTTCGGTTCTTTCGAGGCATACGGCATCTAGTTGAAGTTTCGGGCGGTTCGAACGGGAGGAAGTCCATAGTTCCACACAGTGTTGCAAGGCACAGTTCATTGGTACACAACAGTAAACGATCGAACGATCATTTACTGACAAGAAAATTGGCCGAATTTTTGCCGGACACGATGAGGTTGTACGGTTTAGTGTTGTGGTTCATCCCTTCGCACCAGTAGTATGTTCCATTCCTTGTAGTATGTTCCCTCGTTTCCTCCTCAGAACATTCTTCTCAGCGAGGATCGGGTGATTTTCGTCCATCGGAAGAGTAACTTCACCGTAAACCCATGAACCAGTCGATGATCCATGAGGTGCGCAAAGTGTTGCTGTTGTCGATTCGTTGAACGCTGCTGCACGTGCACTGTTTTGGCTTAGGCTTGATTGGTACAAACGTTTTGTTTCTGATATTGCATGTTTTTAGGTTGAGCAGAAATAAAATGGTATAGAAGGTAGAGAAAGGAGCTATTAACCTGTCTATCTTCAACTGATTGTCGCCCATCCACGGTATCAGATGCCGGCCCTGATCGATGAACCGGGCCCGCTCGTCGTCGCGGAACACCTTGCACGAGTACCCGAACACGAGCAGATCGTCAAAGTTGTCCGGTGCGCCACCGAGATGATGATAATGACCGGTGCGCCGTAAAATGCCCGACTCGCCATTAGGTACACTGAAGCTGGTGGTCCCGGTCGCGCTGTTACTTCCCGTACTGCTGTGTAGTCCTCCTACTGAGATTCCTAGTCCAACGCTGCTGCTGCTGCTGTTGCTGGCGGTGTTGGTGACGCCATCTGCCGTCATTATTACTCCGGGATGCGTTAAGCTAATGCCGTTGCCAATACCGTTGCTACCCGTATTGCTTCCACTGCCCATGCCACTAGTGCCTAAGCCACCTCGCAACGCACTATTGCTAATGTTCCACCGCTCAGCCATTGTAACACGCATGAACGTTTGTGTTTTCACGATTCGACAACATTCGAGGTCCCGGATTGCCCTTTTTGCTTACACAACAAAGCGTATACACGGTTTGCTTCGCAAAGCTCAACTATACAAATCACGGTCAACACTTTTGGGAGATTGTCGCGCTTTGAACGTAAAGCAGTCTAATTAACTATTTTTCGAGAAGAATTTCATGAAAACAAATTTTTCTACGGCTTTGCACAGCAACAAAACAACAAAACGTAGTGGTAGAAAATTTTGGACAGATGGCTATTATGAAGGAAGCACTGTGGGTAGACAGAGTAATTGACAAGTTGTGTATTTTTTTAAATAAAAAACAATATTTTTATTTTTTGAATCAAATCATTGATATGTTTGTTAAATTACATGAATCAATTTTGAACATGAATTAAAATTTTATTATAAAAAAATCATTTTTCAACGTTTGATTCACAGCACACACACACACGGTGAACCGGTTCGCGAAAACCGGTTCAAACGAACTGTCATTCGCGTGTCATTTCGTGTGTGAAGAAATGGTTACCGACTGGTTTTTATAATCATAGAAGGAAAAAGTACAAAATTTGTGCATAACTAAAGGTAAGATTATATAAAAGCACGCACAATATTCTGTCCCCGAATTAGTTTTGTCAAAAAATGTATCGAACGGTTGTAAATGACCCGCTGTATGTTGCTATTGTTGGCACAATAGAGCGAACAACAAAAGCATTAAGCGCCGTCGCTTACCAAGCAATGGCGGATGGCAAAACGGTGACCGCAAGCCTATGCTGCCGCTAGAGGCTCGGTGATGATTGTTTTATTATTATTTTTTAGCGATAATTTGTTCAATCATTATTGTAACTAGCGTTATCGGTGTCGCTTAATGTTTCGTATAACGTGGAACGAATCCATTCCCGGCTGGGAAGTACGATTTTAATTAATTGTACCACCATTCACCAAGCTATGGCAAGTCCTATAGAACGTTGAGATTAGTTGCAGAAAAACATCAATAGGGCATCTGTTGGGTAGGGAACGCTCCCTTTTGCATTCGGTTAGAATTTCGGTAACGAAATGTAATTGTTATTCCCGCGCGGACATTTGGATTTGTCGTAATTAGGCAAGAAATGGTTGCACAAAGCTTTATCGGTGATTGCCTGTGGAATAATAACAAACACAAGAGTTATCGATCTTGTGCATCCTTGTCAAGAGAGACAGAGTTATCTTCAATTATTGCTTTTCCTTCACGTGTACTCGCAAAAGTGCGGTTCGTCGTGGTTCGCCTTTACTACTGAATCTGTTCAAACTCCATAATCCAACTTCTTCCTCGGAGATCAATCGGTTAAAAAGATTGATCCGTGATTAATGATTTACCAATGTAATGATTTACCCCGGTTAGCAAGTGCAGACATAGTCTAGTCTTGTTTTGTAAGTGGTGCTAGTGATCTTCCTTGCAAGGTCAATAATAGAAACAAACAAGTCAATAATTGAATGCAACATAAGGTAAGTAAAGTTCTGATAGAATTTCCCCGCTCAAAACGCATATCGGTATCGAATTCTCACACTAAACTAAAAAAATAAATCTTGAAAGATCCTCTTTCATTTTATCGAAAATTCGGACTGTGTGTATATCAAGAAAAAAGAAGCGAGCTAAGCCGTTGAAGGCACTATTGATCAGAATCAATAGTCTATTAATTGTTTACTCCTATTTTTTTCACTTGTTCCTTTCAGATTTTGTCACGAAAAAGCGTCCGCGCGCTCGCTCAAATCTTTACCGTGCGTAACGTGGAATTAATAGCTAACCAAACGAAAACTAAGTTTGGCCTTCTCATCAATTACCATTTTTGTGCACCAGCAATCGCACACATTGTTACTGGTTGAGGGAAACCAGTAAAAAGGTTTTTCTTTTCGGTTTTACTGTCACGGTGAATCAAAAGACCACCTCTCGGAACAGCTTTTTAGAACACACGTTTGCGTTCGAGAGAATCAGCAAATGATGTTGTGAACAAAAAAAAAAAAAAAAGGGTTTGGGAGCATTGTTAAAACGACACAGAATTAGCAAACGGTAAAAGGTACACCTATTCTAATCCATTTATCTAGAATCAGTGCTATCCGGTGTTCGGTATAGTGAGAGTGTATAAATAACAGTGATCAAAAGGAAGAAGGACCTACAAAAAGGTTAAATTAAATAAAACCCCCACAACAGTGTATTGATCCCGAAAGGCCGAAAGAAGAAGAAGAAGGTCCTCAAACATTCCGGAAAAACGAATAGCATCGCCTGCCGAAATTAGTGTTAAGCCTCAACTAACCGTCTACGCGGTCACACCTTGATCTGGTGGTGGTGATCTCCATTCGAGAGAATGGAGTCAGAAAGTGCAAATGATACACTCTGTCCAGGTGATACAGTTGCTCGATCGAAGGTAAGTACTAATACTGACTAAAAAATGTAAAATAATTCCTTCTGTGTAGGTTTCCAGAGCTCTTAACAGAGTTGCTTATCCTTAACATTGAGAACAACTTCCGAAAGCCCAAGAAACAAGTGTCCTCTAGGTGTCTGTATACATCGCAACAGTTTGCCAGGTGCTCATGGTGTAATGGTGCTCCGGAGAGTGGTTTGTGCTTGTGTTATGTGGAGTGATCAAACAAGTGATGAAAGTGTGTGCAAATAATTGATGCCTAAAATGTTAAACTGGTGAAAAAAGTGTAAAAAAATGTGTGTAAAAAAGTGTCCTTATGTCCCCTGTTAAATTTCAATTTTTGTACTTTTATTCAAAGACAAAGTGCTACATCGATAAGAAAATCTGTTTGTAAAACTCGTTTGTTTCGATGTATTCTAATGCTATTTTGGCTCTGATTTTCCTTTTATCCTTTCATAGCAAGAAACAGACATCGAGCAGCATGTACTCGGGACCAAGGTTAAGCTGTCCGATGGGACGGATGCGCTCGTGTTTAGTCGCACGTCTCGCAACAATGATCTGCTGTTCAGATACAGCTGCCACATCTGCGGTGTGGTTTGCCTGTACGGTGAGCGGATGCTGCAGATACATATCGCTGGCCGCAAGCATCAGGCCAGGCTGAACGTGAATGTGTTCGATGCGGAACAGTATCGTGCATCGCTTGTGAACAAAACGAAGCGTAAGTTGAATTTGATATTCCATAATTTAGAAATCGAAAAAATGAATTCATTTTGGATTTGCGATGGAAGATCAAACAGAAAACACTGTAGAAAAAAGCCTCCTTCATGTGAATCGGTTAGATGAAATGAAATTTTTTTGAATATTTTTCATAATTTTTATGCATTAATTTTTATCCAATAACTAATCATAGAAACTAGAGCTAACTTGGAAGAGAAAATAATGTACAAACTGGAGCACGAAAAAAGATAAAGACAGAGAAAGAAAGTAAGGACAATGAGTGGATGCGGGGAAACAATATAAAGGATGAGGGATAGGGCGGGGGAGAAAGTTTTTTGAAGAGCTTAAGGTAAGCCAGACAAGCCATTACATCAAGACCTCGTATAGATGAAAGTCAAGGATGGAGCGTCGGTGAACGAACCAAGCGTGTAGCAAGCAGCTTTAGGACCTGACGAACGATTGACACTCCAGTGTTAGATTTTTTAGCGGCGCCGGCATCAATTTCCCTCCGGATCTCCTTCCGACAGGCAGGATTGGGTACTTAGCTATGGAAAAACAAAGAAAGAAAAAGGATAACCACGTCATACTGGGTACCCTATCAACTTCTGTGATAGCGATGTTACCCAAAGGATCGACTTTTCAGCCGCAGTGCTTTCGCAGTTTATTAGCAGGGGCGCTGATAGTGCCGAAATAATTTTAGTTTACGCCACTCCAGTCGGAGTCAAGTGCGGATTACTCCGAAGTGTACTGGGGATTTATCTTAGGGTTCATCACCGAAATCGAAATCGCTATCGACTCCGGAGAAATTCCTGTGTCGCCTTCGCATTCTCTCAAACACAAAAAGGTATTTGTTCTGTGACACAGGTTGGTGGTAACAGACCCGTTTCGTTTATTTGAATTCTATTTTTGCTTCGTTATAAGCAACTACACCGCAGTGCCTGTTTTCTCGTACTGTTTTTATTATTAGTTGGCAACTTGGTTAAAGGCGATAATCGCCCTACAAAAAGAGAGATAATTAATATACCTTTATAAGAGAAAAGCTATCATTACGACTAAGGATAGCAAGAAAGATTTTGGAGATCATAGGATAGGAACGAAAGACGAAAGACGGGATCTTTAATTTCTGTCTTGTTCGTTTTCTACTCGTTTTTATCATCTTTCTCAGTGTAACCCCCCTAAAAAGGAATTTTTTAATGAATGTCTATATCGTCTTTTATAATTTTAGCGAGTCCTACATCAACCGATAACAACACGTCGTCTGCAGCTCCAGCGAGCGTACAGGACAATGAATCTTCATCCTCCTCGGCACCTTTGGCCAGATTGCAGAACGTGCTGGACGGTTACCGCGATGGTCCGTTGGTCGGGTTGGAGTACATCATCGAGCTAACGGATCCGGTAACCGGAAGTGATCCCATGTACAGTTGCATTCTGTGCAATGTGAACGACAGCAACGAAAGTGGCATTACCACGCACATGATCAGTTTGGGCCATCGGTTCAAATTTCTCGAAAAGCACTATCCCACCGTACGGAAAATATTGGCACCGTACCGGAACGCCAGCCAGGAAAATGGTGGCCAAGTGTTTTTCCGTGTCGTTCAAACGGTTTGTGAAGCGATCGAAGATCATCACGGTCGCCTAACGCCGCACGTGTACGAAGCGTCCGATTTTACTCGTAACCGTGTCAAATACAGTCAACAGATTTCGTTCGGTAGCCATTTTGATGAGGGAACTGGGCCAAAGTTTGTCGAAGTGATCGACGCCAAGGTGTTGCAGGATTTGGCGAAAGCGGACGGTAACGGTGGTGGACAGACACAGGGAGGAGCATCGAAACGGTACCGTAAACGGGATGAACGCGATAGTTTAGATTCGATTTCGAGTCTTAGCAGCAATAACTCGATGCTAACGATTTCGTCTAGTGGCGATAATGACGATCGTGGCCGACAACGTCAACGAAGTCCACTGAATGGTGGCGGTCAGCGACAGCGTGCAGCACCACCACCACATCAACGTGCTGCTAATTCAGTTCCACCGGAACGGCAGATGTTACCGACACCGAGGGAACTGTCCCAGCAGTCGGCAACGATCGCACACGAACGCTACAAATGGGAAAAGTATCGCTGTACGGTGGATATAGCGGTGGCTCAGCTAACCAAGCAACTGAAGGAATACGAAAAGAATCCGGAAAAGCATCCACTGTACTCGGAAGAGTGGAAAAAGTTCTGGAACCGACGTTACAAAGAGCTTCAGGCGGAAAAGAAGGATCCACAAAAGCACAACTTCAAACCGGAGTGGATCGAATTTTGGACGAAGCGTATGAAGGATCTGCACGACGAGGATGTGGCCCGCAAGAAGGATGAGATACGTACGAAAATGAACTTGCCGGTCGAGGGTGAAGAACGAACTGATGAGCTGCGGGAACAGTACGCACTGCGTATCCCGCCGGCAAATAAGCGTGCACGAGTCAGCGATCCTAAGTCAGGTACCGTTGATGCACCGATCCTGATCGACGTGAATTCTGACGAAGAGGAAGACGATTACAAAGGTGGTCAACCGTTGAAAAAGGGCAACCGTTCGCCGCGATCGTCCGGGCGGCGACCGGATTATCCCGAGTCAAGAAACCGATCCACTTCGCGTTCACACCGATCGCGCAGTCCGATTAGTGAAGATGAGTATGATGCGTACGTTAGGGGCCGTTCGCACCGTGGTCCACCGATGGATTATCGAGGCGAATGGTCGGGTGATTCTAGCAAGCATCGTGGACCACCACCCGAGCGGATCGATTATGACAAATGGGCCAAAAAATATTACGGCCCCAATAAGAATGTGTTCGTGCGGACGGAGTACGAGCCGGATAATACACCGCTCAACTTTATCGCTGTTTGTCGATTGCTGACCGCGTTCGAGGAGTATCTGGGAAGTCTTGGACCGAAAGTGATCGATCTGATGGCGAAAGCGCTTGCGCTGGAGAAGGTGAAGGCAAATTCTGCCGACGATCTGCTGCTGAACGAGGATAACTGTGTGTTTTTGGAGACGGTAAAGGAAAAGCTGAAGGGACACATGATGGCCGAAACGATCGACCCACCGAAGATGGTACCGATCAAGAAAGCCGTACGGAACATTGCCCGCTTGCTGCACGAAGCTTCGAAGCGTGAACAGCCGCCAAAACCGGCGGAAGAGGAACTTTCGCGTGATTCGTTGCCGGTTAGCGAGGTGACGACACCGACGGCAACCGGTGCATCTGCGGCTAGTGGTACAATCAACCTTGACAAGGTTGCAGTTGCTGAGCAGCTGGCAAAAATGCTCGTTGCTCAGGGCAAGTCCGATTTTACTACGGACGAGCTGGAAGAGTTAATTAACGTGTACGTTGCGATGGCTCAAATGTCCCGAGAGCGAAACACAATCATTAATGCAAAAACGTATATGGCAACGCTTCCAACGCCTGTGGCTGACGTTCCAATAGCGCCAGCGACGAAAGAAATAACTCCGGCGGCGGTTATTCCTGTTCTTGGAACAGCAAAGAAAGCACCGGAACGAGTACGTCCGGAAGTTACAATGGGATCTAGTGGGGCTGGTGGTGGTGGAGCTGGTGCACGGTGGAATGATAAGAAGAATGATGTTCCCGCTCGTACCGATAAGCTTTCTTCAAGCATGGCGGAAATGGAAGATGAAAATTCTTCCTCAGGAAGTTTGGAAAATTTAACCGATTCCGATCTGCAAACGTTGCTGCAAAGCTTCAAGGACCTTTCTAACGATGAACAGATGCATCTGATATCGTATCTTCGGAAGCTGGAACGTACAGAACCAGATCGTGTCGAGCGATTGCGTCGTTATGTGAATTTTGACGCATGGAACGAACCGCCGATTGGAGATGGTGGTGGACGAAGTAGTGGAGGTGATAATGGAGGTAGACGAGATGTCCATAGTCGTCTGTCGGATATGGATGAGCATAGCTACACTGGACATGATGATGACACCAAATTCGATATGTTCCAATCGGCTGGGCCTAAGACAGGAGGAGCAGGAAGTAGAAAACCTTCGGGACAGATGTCACTATCCAACAGTAATAATGGTGGACAACAAAGACCCGTTCAACATCCTCAACAACAATTACAGCAACAACTTCTTCGGACGAACGCACAACAGACCCAAAAAATTCCAGCACAGCAGAAAGGTAGCCACAATATGTTCGTAGATTCGGAAGACGAGGACGATTACACGTACGACGATATTTTGCGGGCAGCGTCCAAGAATGTAACCATCCCGCCGCAGCAACAGCACGGCTCAAAAACCCCAGCCGATGCGTATGACACCAGCTCGAATCATTCTCATCGTACAAACAATGAAACGACGACAGGAAGCAGCGGTGGAACAGCTGTTGGTTCGGCCGCCATTTCCCTGTCCGACACACAGAATTTGATTGCCAATTTGATGGAATCGCTGCAAAAATCCGTGTCCGACTCAAACAGCCATAAAGCATCGCCGGCAAGTGCGGGTGCGAACAGTAGCAGCAGCAACTACACCAACCCGATCACGACGATCGGAACACTGGGCGGTGACGTTGCCTCCTCCTCCCTACCCGGTAATGTAACAAATCCTGCATCGACCGCTTCCTCGATGTATCCGTCCTTTGCTCAGCAACAACAACAGCTGCAAGCAGGACCACGGCCGGGCATGCCTATGCATTTCGTCGGTGGCCAACAGGGACAACCGCCCATGGGAGGTCAAATGGGAGGACCGGCGGGACCGATGCCACCACAATTTGGCGGTGGCCAGTACATGTATCCGGGGCAGATGTTTGGTGCGAATGCACCTGGCCAGCAACAAATGCAACAGTACGGTGGCTATGGTAATTATGGTTACTATTAAGGGCAGGAAGGAAGATTCGCGGAACTCATGTGGTACTAATGCTTCTGTTTGGGTGGCATTTTAAATGAAGCTATCATTTTGTGGGACTTTGCAGACGATTTTTGGTCTTTTGTTTTTGTATAATTGATGTAAAATAAAATGCGAAGCTAAGATTAAAGGCAACAGAAAATATACAGATGGAATTAAACATGAACTAACCGAAGATTACAAGATTAGATTAGATTTCATTATAGTTCCGAAAGAAAGATGTTAAAGTTTGTGATAGAGCTTTCCCGATTTAGAAAATAATGGAAAAAGTACATACTGATGAAAAAAACGAAATTTCCTGGCCAGTATTTGATGGTAAACTACTTAATTATTTACAGTTTGCAACCTCATGGAATAACCAGAGCATAATGAAAATTTAATGTATAATGTGGGAACTTTTCAATTTTCCGTCAACGGTGTTTTTGAATGACGATTGTTTACAAATCGAGCCCACTGTGCAAATGCCAAAACGCACGCATGTCAAAATAAGAACTGTCAACAGCAGCAGACGTGAACAAACGTGATTTTGTAGCAACATGCGATTAGTTTGAGACGAAGTGAAAAGTATTTTTGTTCTTTTCAGTGTAAAAAACTGCATATTTTATCCAACTGAAAAGCATTACTATGCCGGTGGAAATGGAGGACAAGTTTTCCGTCGACGACGCTCCAAATGAAGAAGGGAGCGAGCAGGAAATCGATCCGAAAGCACACGCGAAGCTGATAGACGGTATCAACAATCTAACCGGTTCGCACTTCATCCGTGCAGTGACCCGCACGGAACCATCGCTGAAACGGTCCGAGTTCGGGCTAGCTAAAACGAAAGATGACAAGGTACGATTGGGTGATCTGGTGAAGCTGTTCACCAAATCGAAAAAACATACCTCGGTGGTAAAGCAACTGGACAAGCTGAAGAAGCGGCAACCTCTGGCACAACCGCTGGAAAAACCGGTCGCAGACAGGATTGAGCGTAAGGCGGGATTTGAGCGTGTGCAAAAAGATCTTAACCGATGGCAAGCGGTCGTTACGGCAACGAAAGTTGCCCCGCAGACGGTGTATCCGTTGCTTTACGGTACAACGACGGTTCACGATGCACCACCGAAGAAACTGTCCGAGTATCGGGTGAAGACGAAGCTGATGGAAGAGTTAGAAGGGTTGGAGAAAGAGTTCGCAGGGCCAGAAGGTGATGGTGATAATGAGGGGGAAAGTTCGGATGATAATAAACAGAACTATGAGCTGACGCTGGAAGAAATGCGTGAAAAGCAAAGAGAACGGGCCCGGCAGAAGATACGTGAATCGTACGAGATAGCCAAAGGTCGTCGGATGAACAAGATTAAGAGTAAAAAGTACCATCGGCTGCTTAAGAAGGACAAGCTGAAAGAGCAGATGAAAAAGTTCGAAGAGCTTAAGGAAAAGAATCCCGAGGAAGCGCTCCGACAGCTCGACCATATTGAAAAGCAGCGCTTCCAGGAGCGTGTTTCGCTACGCCACAAAAATACGGGCACGTGGGCGAAAAATTTGCAGATTCGTGCGAAGTACGATATGGAGGTAAGGCGTGAATTGGCTGAACAGCTTGCTATTGGGCGAGAATTGACGGCGAAGCGAATGAACCAAGGGGACAGCAGTTCCGAGTCGGATGGTGAAATGGAACTGCCGATGAGCGGGAAAAGCGGTGCAAACCCATGGACGGAAAGTGCCGGTGACCATGAACAGCTGGCTAACAAGGAAATGAAGCTTAGCAGTGGATATCGCAAATATTGGGAAGAGCGTAATCAAATCGAACAGATCAAAAAGCAATTGGCAAATGGCGCTGATGAAGAAATGGACGGAAAACACCCAGAGTTGAATCAGGACATTGAAGATGAAGATCATTCTGGTGATGAAGTTCAGCAACTCGAAGAAGGTAGAACTGAAACAGTTAAAAAATCCAAACTGAAAGGTGTGAAAAAAGGCATCAAAAAGAGCAAGAGAAAAATTGTAATGGCATCCGGCAGCTGGGAAGTAGAGGACGTTGATGAGGAGCAGATGGAAAAGAGCAAAAAACCGATTTTGAAAAAGAAAGCTAAAAAACGTAAAGATAATGTTGCCAGCGTGGAGCAAATGTTCCAAGAAGCTGAGGAACTGATTCAGGATGTATTGAGCAATAAGCTGGAACGTACAATGTGCGATGTGCAGGTTGATAGGGGAGAAAACGAATTTACGAAAGATTCGCAAACATCAGAAGAAAGGGAAGACAAATCGACGGACTTGAGCTTCAAGCAAAAGGCTAGCTTAGCGGAAGCAGATGTGCAAATGAATGAAACCATACAGAAGGGAGCATCGGATAAAATGGACACAGTGAAAGTAACGCATATTTCAGATGGAAGTTCCACTGCTCCAACCACTAAAGCATTGGCAGAAATCAATCTAAAGCAGGTGGTACAGATGAAACCTAAACACTTACTAACAGCACTACCGAATACGATCATATCGGGCGAACTGTCAGAAGACGAAGATGCGAACGATGCACACCGGCTCACGATCGCCGAAGCCTTCGAAGATGACGACATAGTGGCAGACTTTGCGAAGGAAAAGCAGGATGAACGTCAGAAGGATATACCGCAGGAGATCGAACTAACCCTACCGGGATGGGGCCACTGGGCTGGTGCGGGTATTCAACCGCGTGCGCAACGCCCGAACGCTCGAAAGCTATTTAAACCACCACCAGCGCTACCACGGCGCGATGATAACCGCGATCAGGTGATCATCAATGAGGATGGATTGAAAAATGAGAAGCTCGGCAAGCATCTGGTTAATGAAGTGCCGTTCCCATTCCTAACGGTGAAGGATTATGAAGCGTCGTTGAGGGCACCGCTTGGCCGGACGTTCATACCGGAAACAGCACACGGAGCAATGGTTCAGCCGCGCATAGTAACGAAGCAGGGTGCGGTGATCGAACCGATGAAGAAGGAGTTGCTGGTGGAAAATCCGTCGAGGTTAACGAGGGTTGGCAAGCGGCAGCAAAATGAAGCTGTTGATACGTACAATGAGTACGTGAAAAAGAATCAGAGGCGTGCTTTTGGATTGTGAAGCTGGAGATGAGGTGAAGATGGAGTTGGAAATGAATAAATTGATAGAGTTAATTGTTAAGATAACATATTCATTCAGACATGTGTTTCATTCTGATAGAGACGATTTGGTGTAATATCACATCACATCACACATGATTAATAGCTGTTTTGTTGTATTTTTTTTAAATGTTTTTATTACGTTATTCTTTTTTTGGAATTGCCTGAAAAGCTTCCCGGGCTTGTCAGAAAGGCAACGAACAGTACTCCGTATCCTAGTGTTGTTACTCTTCATTGACATTAATAAAGTTTTGAACTATGTTTATGAGTCTTTGTTAGCAGGAGAAGAGATTGCCCGTCTTTTTGGTAGTAACCGGGACTCGGAGGTGTAATCTTTTGGGATCGATTATTTGAGCAATAATAGCCATACGCATACGCAGCTAACATAGACAGACGCGACATCAACTAATTTCAAAACTTCACCTAACTTTGGTCAAAGGTCTCTCGTTGGCCTGCTCACTATAGTTGCACGTCGTCGTGACATAGCTCGGTCAACAATAGTTCTCCAGGATATCCGATCCGTAGCTGCGGCTTCCTTTGTAGGTGCCGGATCTCCAACAGGTTCACCTAATTGCCTCGTGCCGAACTGGGCGTAGCTTATTAATTTTTTTTTGCGGGGCACGAGGTCGACATCCACATAACATGCTCCAGCCATCGCATCCTATCGTCCTTCGTTACCGTCAGGATGCCCGGTCTAGTGCTCACGGCACTTCTGGAGGATCTGCCGAAGAGTGAAAATTCGGTCGATGGTGGATTTGCCTCCAACAAATCCAGTTCGTCGGTATTATTTATTTAATTTAGTATGACGGCTCTACGCCGTATTGTCAGTTCGTCGGTAGCTACGGACGAAGTTTGTAGCAAGAGGGGCAAGTCTGCAGAAAAGGATCCTGTACAGGATCTAATAGGCGGCTAATGATAGGACGAAAGATTAGCGAGCCGTTACCTCACCATTGTGCAGCGAATAGGACTTTCTAGATTAGTGTAGAATATTTCCAACAGAAAACTCCCTTCCATAGGGTAGGCAAAAGAAGGCAAAGGGTAGGCGCCAGAGTGGTGACAAGAACTTCTGTAGCTGTACAAGATCGTGGAGTGGTTGTAGCGCCTGATAAGTGAGTAAGTAATCACTTCCAACAAAATTCAACGAACCACAATGAAATATTATCTCCACTACAGCTACTTGTAAATTGTTTTGCAAAAAGTAAAAACAAAGGAGTGTTTGTTTTTTGTGGAGGAGTGTTTGTGTTGTCTCCCACTTATTATTAACCACGAAAATCCTTCTCGTCGACCTTTTCGCTTCGGATCATTTGCTGTTTGCTCATGGAAGGATTAAGGCAGGATTCATTTCATGTCATATTTGTATCGGCCAACTTTCAACTCTTTTTTTTTATTGGCATCATCGCCATCGTAACACACATACACGGTAACCTAAACTATACGGCCACCTCCGAGGTCGTCCGAGTCCATCAACGTTTCCCCTGGATTGCGGGATCATGGTTTTGGCTGGGATTCAACCATTTTCATTGGTAAAAGCCGGATTGATGCCGGCATCATCGCCACCGAATGCCGTTGCCGGTGGGAACTCTTCTGCCGTGGGTCGATCCGGAACCGGCGTAATATCCTGTGAGTCCGCTGTCGTACAAAAAATAAAAGCGTGCAGCAAACACATCCAGTAGCAGCAGCAGAGAAAGATAAGTACATGGAAGCAAGTGAAAATAACGTAATCAAAATATTAGTTTTAATAAGGGAGGAAGAGGAAATGCATTAATGTGATTGAAAATCCGTGGCACGTGTTTGGGGGGAAAGGTTCTTTGTAAAAGTAATGAAACAAAATGGAAGGATTAAAAAGCGTGACCGTTAGGGGTTCTTCACGTGGAAGAAATCAACACTTGGCCTTTTGAAATGGTATTGTTTAAATTTATTGTGCCATCCCTCTGATGCTAAAGTATAAGAATAGCATGGAAGGAGATTGTGTATTAATTAATATTTCCAAGAGTCCCACCAGTCTCGGTATAAGGATCGTCAAAGAAGAAACCTTTTTAAGAACAAATTATTGTTTAAGTTTGACCTGCTCAGCGAAACAACTTGTGCTTGGAGAAAGTGAGTGTGAGTGTGACAACAGGACATCCCATTATATCCTTAGATGTTCTCGGCGACATAACAAGGCATGAAAAGATTTTTGATTCATTACGTTGAAGTTGATACGTTATTTGACAGGTTATTTATTCTCTACTACTATCAGGAAATCTTTATCGCAAAGCCTTCTTGATGTGGAGGGTTCATAGCTTATACCAAAACAGACTGTTGGACGTATCAATGAGTGGTTCAATTTGACGGGGACGCTTGTGTCGAAGATTTTTTTTTTAGAAACCCGTAAAATGTGCGATTCTTTTTAAAGATAAAGACATGTTTTTCTTCCTGAATTATGGCGTCCAAACTGTCTAAACAAAGCTTATGTAGCACTTGGAATTTATTGATTTGTATCCTCAGGGACATGGGATACGAATCAATAAATTTGTAGGATAACACAGCCTTTTTTCGGCTGTGTTATCCTTGCGGGAGGCATTCGAAGCGTTTTGGTAAGAACCCTAAAATCGGGCGAGAATAAATGTCAGGAAATATGGGATACTTGCAGAAGAAACTTTGGGCTGGCAGCTGTTAGAAAACGGCTTATATGATTACTACCTACTACTCAGATTTTGTCATATAAAATATTAAAGTCAAATTCATTCGATAGCATTTGCTTGGAACTGCTGCGTGAAGCGTAAGAGATCTTCAAGCTGTTCTGACATATTTTCGTAGAAAATTGAGGCCTAATCTCAACCAAATTACCAACGGGAGCAGAAACTACTGGCCTTGTGATAAGGCCAGTTGTTTTGCAAGTTTATCATCCACAGCCTGTGGAACAAAGATGTCGGGACAAATTTATAAATTCCAAAATCACCCCAATACTTCTTTGCTGAGACTTAAAGAATAAAAGTAAAGAATTTTTTAACAATGCAAATTTTTTTTTCGCCCGCCAAACTGGTCCGCCTCGTTCAGCGGTCTGGAAAAGAATGCTCCCACAGGGAAGAAAATAATGAGAATGCCACACGGAACGCTTGCCCAAAATCAGAAAGTTAGTTGAGTTAATTAAATTAGACACTGTAATTATGATGTGCCTTCCCAAACGCAGTACGGAAGCGTAACTCTACCGGGAGCGTTTTAATTGACGCGCTGTTCGATCTCGGATTGAATTCGTGCGTCAAGCGGAGAGCAATAAGTGGGTCGGATTTTGGTATCGTTGCTTAACGAAAAATCATACAAAAGCGAATCATTATCGAAATATAGATGTGTGTGTATGTGTAAGAGTAAGTAATGTACAAAACTGATGCCCGATCCCATCCATCATTTTGTGCCCGCGTCAGCACACAATGGCTCATCCGTTAATCTGGGACCGATGAAAAAAGCATTCATCCGTCGCTGGAAATTGACCACGCGATGGGCTGATGGCGGAAAGTGGAACAAATAGTAATAGTGCGATACAGCCTCGATAGGGTTGTGCATTATGTTTTTTTTTTAAGTTTTCATTTTTCACTGGAATAATTATGACATGAAATCGTTCGGAAGCGGAAAAGTCACACAAGCACACAACGTACGTGTATTTACGTCCGCTGCTGGACTTTTTCGCGGTTGAGGATTTTGGTTTTTGGCTTTCTTTGTTGTTGATGATCGTTGCTGCAAAGTGCGAAATTGAATGGGGTTTCGGTGTACGTTTAAATATTTTCCTGAAGCGTGTCCTTTTTTTTGTAGCTGCAAATAATTCCATACTGCAGGGGTACTTCGATTCGTTAAGTGTATTAAGAAAATAGTAAAATAAAAAGTATAAACTTCACTTCATCAAAGATTAAGTTCTGAATAATCAGAGCAACACAATAAAACTTGCCGGCGGAATGTGCTTGCTGATAAGCATTCCCTGGATTAGATTGAGTCATTTGATATTATGCAAATGACGTCACTAGCTCACATGGGGTTGGCGATTTGTCATTTCAAGCACAATAAAAAGACCACAGTAGGCATTAATCCACTAGACTATCGGATAATTTAGAAGATATGCTAAGAAACATAGAGCAAGTCGTTTAGTGACGATTGAAAAATCTATCATGATTGCGCGTGCTCTTCGTATCCTTATCCTTATCAATCAATTGGTTCTCATAAGATATCTTCGCCTTCTTCGCCAGTTATCTGTTGTCGGCTATATCTTGTAGGTCATTGCTTCAGAACTTTGTACAATCAGGCGTTTTGTTCCTGTATCAACGCTTTTTCAATATCCATAACTTAATAGATTACTCATTTAAAACATATTTGTATGATGCATTTTTGCAGTATTGTTTTACGGGGTAATTTGTGCATGAACTGATTGTATTGGACCTTTACTTTAATTTTTTTAGACCGGTTTCTAAATTTGCGTCAGTGAATTATTTTGATGATCTTACAGCGATGATTATGATTTTCCTATGGGGGTTTTCCCCCATAGGAAAATCATAACCGGTCCGGGTTTTCCCCTATGGGGGGTTCCTATAGGGGGCATCTATCTCGTTGTGTCAAAATTTTTTTTTATTTTTTTTTAGCGGATAGCGGATAGCTCAGTGCCTCGTAAAAATGCTGTTCGTAAGTTAAGTGTCCTTTTAGACAGCAGGCTTACCCGCACAGACCATTCTGAGCAGATGGTCTTTGAATGAATTTGTGTGCTTCGTATGGACTTCATCACAGCAGTATTTAATCAAGAGAGTAAAATCGATTCAACAGATTCTAGAGAGATATCTATTGATTGACAAATATTGTCAAATCTACTTAAAAATGGGTAAAGTCTACAGCCCTGTTGAAAAAATTGTAGAATTTGGTTTAGGTCTAATATATTATCAAATACAGCTTATCGCCGGATGGCTACAAAATCTAAGAATGCGTGATGTTTAACTCGCAAGTCTAGTCTTTACATTGCATTATAGTAAAAATATTCGGGATTTCTTCCCTCTTGAGCCACAATAAAAATTAAAGATTTTTTTTACTGTGATGTACAACAATCAAAGAAAGGGGATCGTCTTCAAGTAAATAACAAAAATCAACATGAATGTTTCTAGACTGTTCGAAAACTCTCAACTACGACCCTTTCGTCGGAGGTTGTTTTAAAATTTACCACAACAAGTGGAATGCACTGGTATTTTTACATTTTTTTTACATATTACTTTGAAAACTCAAATATAAAATATGAAACAAAATTAAAATTATTCCAACAGTGAAAGAATCTGTGCTACCCACTTTCATTTAAAGTCACCAGCCAACCCTGCAATTTTCGTTCACTCCCTACGCTCTTCGAAAACCACATGAAAAACGGGAAAGCAAAAAATCGATTATTATTAATGATTGCTGTAACCAACGAATTATGCACCTCGATCCTTGATCCTTCATTACAGGACACCGGATTCCTTGCACGTTCAGGACGAACCCTCCCCGGTACACAAACAATTGAACGGCGGCAGCATTTTTCGTTACTGGAACTGAAAGCTGACCACGGTATAAATCACACTTCACCGAATGGAGAACCCGCTGGATGATGAATTTAACCGTTCGTAATTTTCATATGGTCGATAGATTTAATGTTCCTGCAATGATTTTGTTTTCACACGAACCACCTCAATTAATCGATCATTATGGACCTCTTTTTTGTTTGCGGTGCATACCGATCGCTTTTCCACCGAAAATCGATTCACTTTGAAGCAAAATCACACCCACACGAACGATTGATTTCGTTTCACTTTGATTGAGCACCGAAGGTCCGAACCTATATCCCCCTGCCTTATCCTTTAGTCCCCTCAAGCCCTGTTGCGACAGCAAGATAAGCTTTCATGATGATGTTTTTTTTTCGCTCCCCAATTTTTGGATTTCATTTTATGGTAGTCGCAGCCCATTACTACTTACAGCTACTGCAGCAACAGCCCATTGTGAGCGTCTGTGTGTTTTTTCGGGTTTTGCAATATACAGTCTGCGGACAATCCAAAAGCGTGAAGATTGTTGCTATAATTCCTGGATTGCTCTCTAGAATGGTTGATATCCTCTAGCTTGCGACCGTGTTTCCTTTCAGCTGCTTCCGTCGTCTATTAGGACCATTTCCGGTTCGTCTGGGAAGCTTGCCAACGGAACGGAGCGAGAGATAATGCTTTGCACCCACCACCGAACGGTACCACTATGACCGTCGTACTGAAAAAAGCCCAATCCGGATCGTGCGGACACCAGATTTTATCAATCGACCGCACCCTAAGCGACTCATGTATGCGGGTCTCACTATACGATAAGATACTTCCTACGGATAAGATACAGCTGAAATAAGAACAAACGACAGGTGAGTCACGGTGTGAAGCGTGTTGGGTGGGCGAGCGAGCGAGCGAGCGAGGCTTATCGAACTGATTTCTTCTTGGAGTCGTGTTTTGGGCCTGATAACGGTGTCGGAAATTGAAATACTAATGAATAAATCACCCCCTCAAAAAAAAAAAAAAAATAAAGGAAACCAACTTGAGGTCGCTGTGTGTATAAAATAAATAAAGCACAAATCAACTCGAGTCGTCCCAAAAACCGAAATATTGAGCAGTTATGTTTGCTGTCAGCGATAAGCGATTTGCTTGTATTCGGCCACCCTGCTTACTCGTCTTTCCTTGACCAAACAGTAAGCAGCATTGGAAATGTGGGTCGCCGTATCGCAAAATTCGAAGAATTTCGGAATTGTTACTAAATTTTCTTAGAATTAGAACCGGGAAGAGTTTCCATCTGGTTTCCATGAAGAAAGCTCCACAAAAGAAAATTCGCTTCAAGATCAGTTAGGAAAAAGCTGGCGGCGGTTGGTGGGCAAAACCTTATTTTGCATTGTTTATGTATCGTGTTTAAGATGCTCCAGATGCAGATCTTATGTTCTTGAGCATCGAGCGGATGGATGCTTCCTAGAGTAAAAATGTACAAGTTTTTGTTTTCTTTTGTGTTGTCCTTTCTCTACCTTTTTTATTGTCAATAATTTATATTTGTTGTTTAATTTTCCAAGAACGGCTTGCGAAAAGGTTTAAAAATATATATTTATTTATGGAAACACTTGTTTTTGATATATTGTATTGCTTATTTTCATATTTTCATATTATATTTTCATCGCCTTTCCTCTAGTAACAGTGAGGACCGACTAACGAACTGACTCAACCTGATTCGGCCAACGAGCTCGCTGTGCTCATCTACGCGTCGTGCCGAACGGGTCACTGACGAGCAGCTTCCTGGCGGGGGCATCTTCACCACCTCCTCGCACATATCGTAAAAGACAGTCCGGAGTCCACAACTGTTACCCGTAAAGGACTATCGTACGCGTCAGCATGCGATATATCGTACATTGCGTGTGTTGTTGGAGTTTTCTAGATGGCGAATTTCTTTGGAAAATACGCCTTCGAATTTCGCATCATAGGTTGTTATGCGAAGGTTACGATCGTACCAAAGTAGCAGAACTTCTCTGCCACCTGTAGATCATCAACTGATTCTCTACTTCCGAGTCAGGCACGCTCAGAGCATTCTCCAAAGTCTGTCCCCATGCCTCAGAGCCCGTTGAGATTCTAACGCTTTCGACAGCATGTTTGATATTCTCACTTTGCACTATACCCTGTCCATAGTGACCCTCAACAGCATGGTGTTCCATAGTTCGGTTCGATCTAGGGTATCGTAGATCGTAGAGATCTGATGCTTTCGGCATTTCCAGAGGATTTGGATTCGGATTTCACCAAATAAAGCTTGGTAGCTTTCGACGATAACTTTAGCAAGGGGGCAAATTTGCAGAAGAGTATTCGGAATCAGGATCCTATAGGTAGCAGGCAGTATTGAGATCGTTCGAAAATGAACACAGTACAGCCTGTCGAACACTGGTGACTTCGTCCAAGGATGGTGGGCACACTTCGCCATCGTCATCGCTGTTTTTTGACTGCTATTTATCCTCTGCTTTTTACGAACTTTCAATAGTTTTAGTAAACGATTAGATTAAGAAGAAGATAGTTATGGACAAAACATCAGCATGCTGTCGCAAGAAATATTATAGGCAGGTGGTATTCTTGTAGTATGCTTCCTAGATGTACAAAACAGTGGCTATCATATTATTCCCAACATAACGTTACATAAAAAAAACCTTGAAGATCTCAAATCAAAATCTGATGGTGTACTTGATGCTTGATGTGTGTTGGATTACACGATCATGCAACCTTTGTAAAATAATAAACCCTTTTCTCTTTATCTTTAATAATCTTTCGTAGTAAAGCAACCTTGCTAATGTGTTGTAGTTGTAGCTACTTGCGATCACCCCTTGATCTTCGGCTTGTTCTTCCGATCATTGATGTACGATGCACAAACTTGGAAAGCATATTTGTAGGCTTCCGAATATTACTTTCTTTGCTTTGATATACTGAATGCGTGATTAAAATTCTATTTTTAGCAGCTTTATTTGTAGTTTCCATCCTAAATCTTACTGAAATAAATTAATGAATTCCTATGAAAAATCCTTCCCCTTACTTTCAAATAATATTGTCCCCTTACTGCTAAGTGTGCTCACGAAAAGTGTACGTACAAAAATAATACGATTTTAATGAATTATTAGACCACAGATATTATTAGAAGCTTTCATATCCCATTAGCAAACGAGCAAACGCGCACTCTTCCACTTCACACAAGAAGCCATTAAACGCATCAGACTCTTACGCAGCATAAGAGCCCTCGCTCAAAAAGACAGCCGATAATGACACTCCAGAACCGTGTCACTATTGCTGCCACGCCACGCGGTTAGCTTGATCACGGTTGCTCATAAATTAGATCAGTATTTGTTTCTCGTTTCTGTGTGCCACGTGTCCCGTCGACAGTGGCAACACCAAGCGAAATGTCCAGTGGCGATGAAATATTTGCATTTCTGTAGCCTAATGGTATGCTCGTGGCTCGTTGGCACTAGAGCTTATCCGTTCGCAGGTGCAGTTTTGATCCGCGAAAGTGTGCTTGAGCGTTTATCATCTATTTGGCTATTTGGAACTTTGAACGCTAATGGGGTTGACTAAGCCTGTAGTTGTGTGTTGTTTCTTCTCATCAAAGCAAAGACTAGCCCAAAGGCCAAAGGATATCTCGGGAAAAGCTTGACTCATTACCAGTCCACTAGTGATGCACATTTCAGAAGCGGTTGGAGTGCAGTGTACACAATTAATTGACCATTCTTTAAACGTTAGCTGGAAGGAAAAAGGAAACCAACGGTTGTTGCATCGATGTAATAGGAGGTTTTTTTTTTTCCTTATGATGACTAGCCCAGACTAGCTAGCAAACTAGGAAGCAGGACCTTTAACGGGCAGAAAAAGCGGTCAACAATAAACTCTGGTTACTTACTCTAGTGACCTGGACCTGGCAATGACGAAACTATTTATTAAGTACAGATTCCGTTTTACCCCCTCCCAGTGGCAATCAACCCCAGGGCACGGAGGTAAGGCGTAAATTCCAATCGCAAACCTCCATTGCCACCAGGATCGGTGGAGGTAAGGTAATTAATTAGAGAGGTTTATTGTTATGTTTCCTTCTGTCTGTACGTTAACACTGATGCCGATGTACCGGCGAGCACGGTGGGGAGAGGAAAGCGAGAGCAGGCAAGTGACGAGGGAATTGAAAAGTGTGGTCAAATTGTGTGGCATACACTATCAATTTTCATTAACGACAGTGATCCGGTTTCGGGTGGACTATGTTGTAGCTGGGTTGGTATCCTACTGTGTGTCCAACCAGCAGGACCCGATACGGAGAGGTGTGTAAGTTAGAGTACGATCAGGAAATATTATAACACTGGAGGAGGCTGAAAAATAATTGAGCCGGCTGGGGAGATATATTATTGTTTATGGACGTGTAACTTTGATTTTCGGAGCTTAGTTTTTGTTTTGTAGCGAAAGCAATATCTATTTGATTTACAAATGTGTATCAACAAATGAAGATAAGCTGAGCGGTAATTAAAAACCTTGGAAATTTTTGTTTACTCAATACAATAAGGGGGTCCTATAGGTGAAAGAAAGCTAATAGTATGAAATATACTATCTTTGTTATTATAAAATAAAATTTATGTTCAAGAATACTTTTACAGAAATAGATGTTAGTTCAAGAATAAAAGTTAGATGGATTAAAAATTTTAGAAACTAGATCGTATTAACACAAAATTGCAACTAATTACTGAAAGGATAACCAGCTCAAATACTAGACCACGATTGAGCCCAACTAATAACTACAGGTGTAATAAAATAGAGTAAAATTAGCAACCAATGACGGTCACTTGGTTCCAGTGGGCGCGATCCAAGCAAGCGATCCAATCCGTAAAGTCTTTAAAGCCAAACACGTGGACAGAGGATGCGGCCAGGAAAAAAAGCCGAAACATTGAAATGACAGGAGACGACGCTAGATCGTGAACGATATCCAGGAATTCTACAGTAGGCTAAGTGCATGAAACGGCTGTTGATAACTAATATAAGATGTAAGATGTAAATAAAAGCAGCAAACCCAGCAGATAGTGGAGTTTGAGGACTTTGAATGATATTTTAACCGTACCGAGACATGAAAAAGATATCCATTAACAACCTTGTCCAACGAAAGAAACATAATAAATGTTAATTTGACCAAAGTAAACAATACAGAATCAATAGAAATAAACGATATGGCAGAGGTTACCTTCGCTCCAGTGCCATGACGTTTTTGTTGATTCTATTGCTGTATCGATGGACGTTGCACAAGAAATTGGATTCATTAGAGCGTAATGATAATAGGGATCAGACACGAACGGAACAAAAATAAACAAGCTATAACATTTACCTGGTTAATATGTTTTGTTTGGGTTTTGTTCATTGATCGTAAGAGAAAAACATCTTCACATCAGTATTATGGGTATGATTTTTTCCGTACTCTTACAGACTGTACATTTTCATCATTGCAAAAACTGAAATATCACAACGTAGGGTCGTTTGAGACGTTTTTTTTTCTCCATCATGATTAATCCAGGTCTGACAATGTGAAGACTAGTGCCGCTGTCGTCTCTACCACCGGTTTGCTCCCACGGTTATCTTTCTATTTTGTTTATCTGTTGGTCTAACTGTTCTACAGTTGTATATTATCTTTATTTAATGTCATTTTTTTCGGGAACCATCTTCTTTAAGTCAACCCAGTAGTTAGTAGTTCTGGCATACGCTGATGGTACAGACATCATTGGTCTGCGGCTCTTCCAGGTAGCAGAGGCCTACCAAAGGATCGAGCAGGCGGCAGAAAACCTCCGGTTGCAAATTAACGAGGCAAAGACCAAATTGATTGGCACCATCAGCGGCCCTACTAAGGAATCCGGAACGACGTGGGTGTGATGTACTGATAAGTGACCGCAAATTTGAAGTCGTCCAAAACTTCACCTATCTCGGGTCACAAGTCAGCACCGAAAACAACATAGAGACGGAGTTGCGCGCTAGGATGCTGGCGGCCAGCTGGTCATTCTACAGCCTGAGGAAACATCTCACCTCAAAAAAGCTGTCGCGACGGTGGAAGCTGGGACTGTATCGTACCTTTAAAGTCCCAATACTCACATACGGCTCTGAGACATGGACCCTGTCCAAAACAGACGAAGCCCTCTTAGCCGAGTTTGAGAGGAAGATGCTCAGAAGGATCGTTGGCCCCGTATGTGTGGAACGACAATGGAGGAGCCGCTACAACGACGAGCTGTACGAACTGTATGACGACCTCACGACGTCGTGCGACGTCGTCGTATAACATGGCCAGACTTCGATGGGCTGGCCATGTTATACGCATGGCATAGGACGACCCAGATCAGAAAGTCCTCCACGGACAGAGGAGGCGTGGTAGGTCCAGATTGAGGTGGGATGTTGACGTGGAATCTATTTCGATTTAATTTTATAGAAATGAAAGTGATACGTCTGCTTTAATATGTTTTAAATTATCAGTTCTATAATACATGGTGGGAACTTTATAAGATTCACAACACTCTGTCAGTTAGAAGGCGAATAGAAGAAAAGTAGAGAAAGAGGAATCAGATAAGGGAAGGGCGAGCCTGCCCTAGGATCAGTCAGGGAGCGAACGATCAGTCGCGAATAAAAGAGTAGCAAAAAACGGTCAGAAACGAATACAAGCGCGTGCTAAAAACGGAGTAAATCCTTGATGTTTCGACAATGAGCCGTGCCAAACTTTCTTCTTTACGTAAATTCTTTCTATAGTGTAATGATGAGTAACGTTCTATAGCGAACTTAATAGTTCACGAAACAAAAGAATTTCCTCAACTATTTGTTAGTTTTAATCAAAAGAAAAACAAAGAAAAAACCTGATGAAAATAATCCAATTTCAACTGTCATTTGAATAAATCAACAAAGAGGAAACGATACCATCGCTGTAAAAAAAAAAATCAGGAATCAGGAAGCACTGTTACCCATCATTGTTAGCTACATTGTCAATAAACCGAAATAAAACAAAGCAAAAACAAAAAAACCATTTGCTCACAGGAATGGCCCTCGAGGATGTCCTTAGGCTTCCTGAGGTTGACAAAGCGTCCAAGGTGCGCCGCTGCTAACGATGAAAGTAACGCGATAAACATTTGCTTCTGGCATCAAATTAACGTCATCTCGTACCGCGGAGGATGACAACCGTTCGCCTAGTGAACATTTCAACGAACCAGGGAGGCACAGGGAGAGAAAGAGAGAGAGAAAGACAGGCAGAAACAAAGAACCAAAAGAACCACACCACAAGCAAGGCACACACAATCACAAACCAAACAATCAAACAGACAAACAACAGGGGACGAGCAGCAGGCAAACAGTTGTACCCGGTCCAATTCTTTTCGCGAGCACACGGCAAATGAAGGAGGAGGAAATACAAAGTTTGTTGATTGTTTTCTGCATCTTCCATTATCTTTCTGGTTTTGATTTTTCACGTGATGTGATCAGCATCCTTGTCATTGTCAGGCGACACGCGAACGTAAGCGAAGCAGAATGGTTTGCGTACTTTGCGTCTATCTTTTTTTGCATTGACCGATGGGGCGATGTTTTTCGATGATTTGTATTGTAAAAACAGCACAAAAAGAGGAAGGAAAGGAAGCACAAAGAGGCACAAGAAAGTTGCTGTAAACACGCATAAGAAATGCATCGAACAGCTGTTTGGTGGCAACATTTTAAATCAGTGTCAAATGTACTTTGTTCTGTGGCAGGCAGGATGGAGAAACTTCCCCAGGCCGAACGCACGTGTTCGTCCGAAGACGAACAGTTCCCGAATGGTAGCCGAAGAAGCGTACAGCCGGCAACTGGTACAGTGTGTGTCGCAGTGTTTCGATACAATATATCAAGCAAGAGGAGTTTGAGTTTTCACAGACGGCGGCGCCGATGGATGCGCCTGGTCTTTTGTAATTTCATTTAAAGTTTAGAGTTTTAAAATTATTACCTGCATTTTTTTTTGGTAAAAAATTGTGTTAATTTTTCTATAATTATTTGTCAGTTTTAAGAACCAAAGTGCAACAAAAAATCTAACAAAATTCGTTGATTTTACATATAAATTACATTTACATAATTATTCACATAATTACATTGAAAATTAAATTTTATATTCAATGCAAATTGTTTAAAAAAAGGTTAACGAAGTATACCAAAAAACTAAAATGAATAAATGCAAAAAAAAAACAATTCTTTACATTTGGTTTTCACGCACTCCTACTTCTCTGCTACTCTGTTGGCACAACACGCGCGTCCTACGGGCAATGTTCCAGCCAGACTGTTCCTGGTTAACAACATCCGCATCCGGCGTTCGACCGGCACCCGCCATACACACAAAGCCGATCGTTGATATCGTGCCTGCAAGCATCGAAGCGGTTCGGACGCTTTTCCCTCCCCATTTCCACCCACACTCTCGCAGACGCTTTCATTCCTCTCCAACGTTTGCGAACGGAATAACTGTTCCATGCACCGTCACCAGACCAGACCAGCGTCAGTTGCTGACGGTCCTTCGTGCGGTGCAGTCCTTCGAACTGCTCTCCGGTGTCGGGACGTTGCGTCGTTAGGTTTTGGTGTACGGTGCAATCGCGTGTAGTATTTCGTAACTTAGGTCTTGGTTAGTAAAGAAAAGGATTTTAACTTGTTTTTTGTTATTTGTTTAAATTTTTTGTTAAAATTGTTATTTGTTAAAATGTGAAAGGCAAATAATGTTTTTTTTTTCGTGAATTAAATTAAACAAGTTAAATGGAGTGGAAAACTAATAATACAAAAAATCACTCAACCGTGTTACAAGGACAGTTCGACAATTCTAAGGACACTTTTTTTTCCTGAAATGTGTCCTGAGATCTAATCCAAAAGGGAACCTTTTCCCTACCAAAACGGATGTACCACGGTGTCAATTAAATTCAGCACCATTTTTATTGCACGTTTAATCGTCCGGCAAAATGAAGCAGGATCAATTAATCATTCTTCGGGCGACATAGACACCGATTATGATGCTATCGGTGCACCGTGGTTCGGCAAGTGATTGAAAGAGCGTAAGAGTGTACCGATAAAAATCGTAAATCGTAAAAAGAGGCTCTTAGCAAGAAGCGTGCGACGTTGCGCTGCGCTGTGTTAAAAAGGATAAATAAAAGTGGTGAAAAATTGCCTCTGCTGGAATGTTTGCCGTGTGGCCGGGCGCCTCATTTGTCATGTGAGGTGGGAAATTTGAAGGTGCCAAGACGTGGAGCAAACATATCAAACAAGCCGAAACAAACCAACCAGCGAACATTTGGAACGACAAGCTGGTTCATGTTTTGGGGGCGGGGGCTCGTTGGGTGATGATTACGGTGGCGATGATGAAAAGCGTCCAGTGTGCTGTCGCTGTGTAAAATTAAACGAGCTGAACGGGTTGGATAGGATGATGGGTTCTAAAAATAAGTCACGATCTTCCCGGACTGCATCATAAATTATACGCCCATCAAAATTACCCTTGCTCTTGTTGCTCTGTTTCGGTTATCATTATTATGATGTTCTTTGCTACCTCTTCAGAGTTGGTGCCGCTTGTTTCAACTTTTATCCATCTGTTTCCGGAACTGGTTTAGATTTTCCTCTCTTGTGGGCAAAGTTTGCCGCGTGCGCGTGTATGTGATGCGATTAATTAGTGTGTGCGTGTGCGTGTTTGTATGTGTGCTGCAATGCATTAGCGATCGGAGGCGGAGAATTAAACGTGTGGCGCCTAAAGTTAGATAATTTATTGCATTTTACGGTTTACTTAGCTTTCAGCGAAACAGGAAAGTGAAAAAAAAGGAATTCCGAAATTGGTTGAAAAATGAATGTGTGTGTGCTATTTGTTCGGGATACGTGTCCATAACACGCCTTCCACGAACGAGCATCACACCGTGTGATGATGATGATGATGATGAGTTTGTCTAATCTGTTGCCGGTGGCGGGAAAAGATTAATATTTTCCCATCTGCCCGTAAAACCAGTAAGCGGATCATGCAACAAGCGCTGGTGTGTGTCTGTGTGTTTTTAAGTGTGTGAGCATGTGAGTGTTTGAGGGTGTGTGTATTGGTTGATGGTGCCAGTAAATGGACACGCGTGGAGCAAAAAGCGAATCGACAGGGAAAAAATCATTTAATGACAGACCGTTGGCAAACTTAAAGTCTACCGTCTACCGATCGGCAGCCAGATCCTCCTCCAGATCTTCCCCAGAGGTTTTGGAAGCGTGAAGCCGAGTACTAAAAACGAGGTAATGACTGATGTGGGGCAATTCAGGGTGTTCGGAATAAATAATCATAACCTTTCGCAGCTTCCGTCTTGGAGTGGAGAGAGAGAGAGAGAGAGAGAGAGAGAGAGAGAGAGAGAGAGAGAGAGAGAGAAGAAAGTGATCTGTGGGTGAGGCTGTTTCTATCTTGTTGCCGATTCGTGTGGTGGTGGTTGGGTGGTTTTGATCGTAAACTGTGTTTGCATACGCTTACGGCGACTACCGTGCAATGTGGTTCAAATGTTGACCAGCTGACCTGTCTGTCATGGGTGAATCGAGTGCTATTTAATGGATCTGGGAAATATGAAACGAGCAAGAAGAATCATTTGTAAGACCAAACGAATTGAAACACATTTATGCAAATCTAATGCAGCTCGGAAGTAATATTCATGGCCGGTACTGACCACATTACGCGGGCCATTGAACTACGGTTACGCAGAACGGGTGATATTAAAAGCAGATGTTTGCTGTTGCTTTATTAAGATGCGTCAGAACTTTTTACTAAATTTTAGAAAAATCAAGATCTAGATTAATCTAGAACTAGATTCTAGAGAAATTATCTAGATTTTAAGACGTGTTTGGTAAATAAAAACGACGAATGACGAAATATGCAGTACAACTGCAAAGTGATCTTCAAACACAGCATGCAGCAAATCTTCCATAAATTGGCAGAGGCAGCTGGGATGATAAATTAGGTTTTTATAGTCACACTCTATTTTAGTGTCGCAAATGACAGCATCGCTATTTGAGAACCCGGTGGAAGCTTAAAAAGATTTGCAAAAATGATAATATTTTTCATAATCGCAAAGCTCATTGCTAACACTAAAGGATTGCGCCAGAAAGTGAGGATTAACTTTTAGTTTTTTCTTCTAAAACTTGTGGTATGGGCCAATAGGATGGCCCTTCTAAACCTCTGTACAATAAGGTGGTACAATTGGGGATCGTCTTCTGTTATTAAATCCAGATTCTGGCATACGTAGATGAAATAGAAATTGAGGTCTATGCTGACTTCAGCCTGAAAATGTTAATAAGCAAGCTTCTGTCGAGTAGAGTCATAAGCAGCTAAAACGAACCTTACTCTGAAGCGTTACACCAATTAGTAATTCTTCTTCTTGGTTTAACCGCCTGCCATCGAATGACTTATTGGACTTGCCGATAGATACTACGTAGTTGGATAGTCAGTTTTCACTACTGGGGTCGGGATGAGATTTGAACTCCGGTCACTGCCGTATGAAGACCGGCGCCATTGTCGGGATCACCATCGAACCGCCCCTGTTAATGAGTCATATTGTTTGCTAAATACATCATACACTTGAAAGTCTTTGACAAGAATTCATGAGGCAAAACTTAAACGGGTATCAACACAAAGCTATTCAACTATCTTTAATGCATTTTAAGCTGATCTAATCTTTGAATGGGTAACATTCCCTTAAAATCATTTATTTAAATTTCAAGAGCATCGTTGACACGATTTGACGTATGAAGCGTAAACCACAACAATAATTTGTTTAGGGCTTATCAAAAGAAGGCTAATTTGTGGGTGATGAATAGATAAAACAAGTGTACAATCATAATAACTTAACTCCCGACAAAAAAATTAACACGATTTTGTTTGTCTTTCGGTCAGTCTGTAATATAATCAAAAATTGTTTAAACTCTTTTCCGTAAAACAAAAATATAGGAGTTTCAATCCAATACACTAAAATCGAAAATTACCAAGTAAAATGAAACATTCGCGACTGAACCGAAAATATTTGGAATGCCATTAAAATACCATAATAAAAAGTAAAAAATATCAGGAGTTTAATCACTCTCTCTATAGCTAATATTGTACTCACTCACACAGCAACTCATTTGTACTCTATAGCAAGGAGAGTTTATTTGTTTTATAATACATCAAACATGCTACTTGCTAATGACATAAGTTTTTAATCCTAAACAAAACAATAAAGCTTAAAGTACGCTTAAAACGATGAAAAAAATCTATCTCGAAAGCGTGCGATGCTCATAACCGTGAGGCATGTCCCTGACGGGGTGAAGCCGGTACAAGGTGAAAAGGCCAAAAAGTGTGTCCATTGACACATCCAAACCAGTATCCAGAACCGATCGTATCAAAGCATTAAAAGGAAACGGACTGTAAGTGGAGGATCGGAAGGTAGAAGGAGAAATGTAATATTCATGATATTCAATATATAATTTCAAGACCTTAGGCGAACGATTAACGTAAAATTTAACCCTACAATTTATGAAAAAAAAAGAAATGATATTGAGTTCGTATGCTAACTAACAAAAGTTTGAAACTTGTTGGTTTGGTTTAGTCACATAACTGACGAATTTGTGCCAATATCCTATCCCATCCTAGCTACGTAATTTAAAAGCAACAGACATGTTTCTTCCCAAAAATCTGCTGACGTGATAGAGGCGTAAACACGTTCATCGTGACTGACCGCCCCAGTGCCAGCTTCGGAAGAATGTATTCAATACGTCAATGCCCGGAGGGTTTTCTTCCTCCTTGTTCATTGTGGTAATCCTTAGGAACGGCCCACAATAGTATTTCGGTAGGATTCTGGGAAGCACGATGAAAAAAAGGACTATATTTTGTGGAATAAACTCGATCAGAAAAAAAACGGAGCAACATTCAACAATGTTTTGTGATGTGTGTTGTGGGACGTTGGTTTTTGATGTTGCGAAACGTTTAATAGAAAAAAAAATCTGTTCGTTTCAATGGTGCTATCTATAACTGCTCCTCCTAGCGATTGACAGGTGTGCGATCAGATTTCGATAGGTCAGACCGCCCATTGACCGGCTGAAAGCGATCCTCCCATACAATGTATTGTACTAGCCCTGAAGCAAACTGTGCTCACGTGGTCGTGAACAAAATGCTCTACTAGGGCTGAACGAAACCAACAAGTAATAGACGTTCAATTATAGAAGTAAAATTTTAACAAAGCAAGACAAAATCAAATTCCGTCTGAAGAGGGACCTCGTGAAGAACGTCTTTTTTTCCGGAAAACTTCCGCAGGAACTTTCGTTTGCTTGTGAATGTGCGTTTTTTTGTGGTACATTTTCATTCTTAAGTGCTGTTTGAATGAATTAGAAACCTCAAAATAGTGTACGGCGTTGTTAAGCGCCGTAGTATGTTGAAACCTTAATAATTTTATAATTTTGTCAGTGGACTGTACTATGGGTAGCATTGGAGGCTTAGCGTCTCCTGTACAATTAAGTATATGCTACTCGAAAGCGGATGATATCATTACATGGCAGAAAATATTGCAAATGCTGTATGGAAATCTAACCATTAAATGAGAATGGTACAATGGGACATTCCCCATTAATTAAGTTTCAGTCGTTTACATCACATTATGGTCGTAATTGCAAGACAATTTCATAGCTTTATGGTTTAGGCACGCCTGCTCGAAGCTCCAGTGAAATTGCTGTTGGTATTTGTGTACTTTTAATCTAGTTCAAATATTGCTTATTAGCTGACCATCGGGGAATGGAAGCATTCAAATTTGTGTGGTTGAAATTGTCAAAAGATTTAGCTTTTCCTTTTTGTTCTGTTTTCTTTTCCATAGCCTGCTTGATAGGTCTTGACATACCAACTACTGGATCTGGATGAATACACAGCTCTATGGCTTTTTCATCTGTTTTAACATTTGTATGAACTTATTTTTCAGTTATTCAGAGATATCTTTAATTTTAATATTATTGTTTTTAGGTAGATCGATCTTGCCGTTAAATCATTTGAGCATTAAAAAATTGTAATTTGTATTGGGATATTTTTTTTAACTGCTTGTAATGAAGATAATAAACTCATGTCCATAAATGGCTCCGTAAGGAATTAAAAATGGAGACGCCTGGTAGCTGATGATGTGTCGCTATGTTTTCGTTTAAATTTCGATTGGGTTGGATTAAGCCGCTTATTTAAAAATATATGATTTATAGATAATTTTCACCATAGTCAAATGTTTCATAATGTTGCTGAAATACACTCGCCAGTGTATTTTTGCGATAATTGTATTGTGTAACCTGCAACTAATCGTCTGTGGATTTAAATTCTGCCTTTTACTTAGCCGTTACCATGACGATTAGATAAATATCGGTTTATGGAGCAGTCATGGTTTGTATTCTTCCAAAAATGTATTGTATTATTAGAAGATATGAAGAGTCAGCTCCTTTATTTATTAATTAATTCATTTATTTATTATAATTACTAGGGCGTGCCGTATTGTCAAGATTTTACTCGACTGGGTGTTAAGAGTTTGCTCCTTATTTGATATACAACTCTGTTGCCCGTATAACATTTGAATCCGGCAATGAATAACATCCAATAAAGTGCCTCGGTACGCACATTATCATTTATTGTAGCTAGCCTAGCTTATGGTTGTAATGGCATGACGAGTTATCATGTCATGTTGTTGTGAAATTAAGTATCGACAAGGCCAACATCGGCCACATACATAGCTCGTTAATTTCGATGCACAAGAACGTACAACAATACTTTTGTTTAGCACAAATACATAAGTCAAATTATTATGTGTGCGCCACATGTTGAGGGCATCTACTGTGTGGTTTATGAGTGCATTAAGTAAGCATACATACATTTTGGTGTCCGCTATGTACATCGGAAATATAATATTACGCAATGCACACATAAAAAAGGAAGATGTAGGGGTTTGAGGTTGTTCGTATGTATATGGTATTATGTTTGTTGTAGGAATGAATGTTTCGTGCACTTGATCACTTGTTCAACTTTCTCGGAAAGCACTTGGTTATGGTTGATACGATTGAAGCCACATGATGATATTTTTTGGTAATCCGTTGCTTCTTGCACGGTGTGTATTGTAGAGCTCTGCCGAAAGATGGCTTTAAGATTTATTTATAATCATACTTATGTACATACTGACGATAATGTAATGCGTCAATCTTTTTAATATGTAGCTATTCAGCATGATTTCAATTACGAATATATTTACTAAACGTTAACTAATATTATTGCAATATTTTTTTATGGAAAAGGCGATTTTATGATATTTTATAACAATTCTATCGTTTAGTTTGAAAAAAGAGGAACTGATGCATTAAAAATTAAATATACAAAAAAATTTTTTTCAAAATTTTTTATTTTGAAAATGATTAACAATGAAATTTACACGTTTTAAGTAAGAAATAAATTATTTTTAAATAGATTCAAGGAAAGCAATCAGCAATATGTTGACAGGGTTTTCACTATTTTGCCTGTTCTTTGAGGTTGTTTACTTCTTCTTGGCTTAACGTCCTCTAAGGTCATGCTAGCCATCGAAATGGCTTTCTAGACTGCCGATACCTCGCAGTTGGTTAGTCAGTCCTCACTACGGGGGGACGGTCCGGATGGGATTTGAATCCCGGTCCTGCCGCCCGGACCACCGGGCCGCCCCTTGTGTCCCAGGTTGTTTACTACAGTTACTTCAATAAAAATGTGTCGTAATTTATATACAAAAGGGCTCATACAAAAGCGCATATATGCTGCTCTGTAATGAAAAAAATCATGTTAAATTGTTGTGTAAAGCTCATTCTTTCACTAATGCTGGTGCCTTTTAGAGTATTACTTTCTGCTTTTACAAAGCATTGCATCGGAATGATTCAGCAACAAGAGTCTGTTGTCGCGCTTTATGTTGAATTTGCACGCAGAACGAAGATAAAATGGTTTGATTTCAGGAACGGTGAATAAAATGGATAGCTTTTTCTTCTCTGAAATTGTTTCTGGATTCACACGTCACACGCACACTTTGGTATTTAATTTGGCTAGTTTGACTTTTGGCTGATTTGTGCTGCAATGCATGCGAAACCAACTTCTAATGTTCTAACACTTGGTGCGATATTTCACAGAAAAATAAAAATTGCTAGCGTTACTTTCGTTAATTAGTTGCAAGGAACTATCGTTCATCCATTCGGACAGCTCTTGTCCAAACTTTGCTGTTCGAAGAAAAAGCACATTATGGAGTCGGTGCTTTCTTGCTCAAGCCATCCAAATACCACACACCATTTACGAGTGTACGTGTGTGTGTGTTATGCGAATTGTAACGTGTACATTTGTCCGATGATGGTAAGATTTGGACTGTAATTTTATTACCAACAAATCGCCACCGGACAATGTCTTGAACGAAATTATATTTTCGATCTGGTGACAGTTGAGCGAATGGCCGAAGGCTATCGACATGTTTCATTGATGAAGGAAAGATCAAGCGAAAGCTTTTCCCTTCTGGGTAAGGGTTCTTATTGATAGAGGACAGATTCATTCACTCGTGCGATAACAATACGTTGTATTGCTTCGTTTATTGTGCTAGAAAATAGCAGTTATTTGACTAGATTTCTGGGACATCGAAACACAAACACAAAGCGAAGCGATACGTTTACCCAGCGGAAGCGGAAAACGGTGTTTTTCCAACGAATGAAAGAGGTATAAGATTTCATTATTTTCTTCAAACTTTTACCGCTTTTCTCAGAGACACAATGATAGAATGTGAGGAAATCTCGCAGATCACAATAAACGCAGAAGAAGGTATGAGACAGATTCTATTAATAGTTCACAGGAGATAGACAGTCCTTTCTAGGGACGCATTGTCCTCCCAGCTTGAAGGTTGTCCAAACAGACGTTTTTGCTTCCCTTTCGATGAAGTACTCGCACCACATTCGCATACATTAAATACGCTTCAACGCGCGCCTGACACTGTACTTGACACCGGTAGTAGAGATTCTTTTCACACCTTCCGGCTCAGATTGCTCAGATGTTACCAACCCAACGGAAGATAGTTTTGCGTACTCGGTGTCTACGAGACGTTCCTTTTTGATGGACGGTTTGCGCTCGGTAGCTTAATGAATTATTAATGTTGTAAACACGGTGTGCTTGCAGATATTGGTGCGTTGGTTGGCAGAGCGGGTAAACATGTCGACCCCCCAATGTCGGGCACACATTCCCCAGCGCATGGGAATTTACGGAATTTGCATATTAAAATGTTCAATTTCGATGAGTTACAGTGCGGAATAGTCTTACGTGTTGAGCATCGTAGTGCGTGTGTGTGAGACTATTATTATGTTCCTGGTGGGGTTTTATCACACCGAATATGATGTAATTACTAGAAAGCTGAGCTCATTCCCTGGTGAAGACTTATTTGTCGCGTTTTGATTCGCTGGAAGCTTGTTTTGAAAGCTGTTATCGATTATGTGGATTCACACGCTTTGAAGAGCAATTTTGTTTTTGTGTATGTATGTCTGTGAGTTTGTGCTAGTATACAATTTCTATAATCCGGCCTCTAGTATTGTAGAATGTGTGGATTACATTCGTTGCCTTTGCGATTTGTTCGTTTGTGTTGACTATGATGAATTGCTTTCCCTAGGCTTCATACTCTCTCATGCTCTCTATTATTACTTTTTCCGGTATAATAAACAGGGGCTGAGATTAAGACTGATTGTTATTATCCTTAAATTAAATCACATTAAGAATGAGCTAACTATGGTTTTTGTTTTTTGTTTTCATTCATACAAAAAAATAAGGAGATTATGCAATGTATTTAAAATGTATAACAGTATCCGATTCTACCTAACAAAAGCTCCTACTGTACTTATTTCCTAACAAGATGAATGCAGAAACAGCAATAGATTGTTTTCGCATCAAATTTGGATAGAAATGAAAGAGGACTTGAGGTGAAAAAACAATTCATCTGAACGGCTCACCTTAAAGCAATATACATATTTGAAGTCTTTCTTGAGGACTGTCATTCACCTACAAGAAAATGGCATGCTCATTAGCATATTTATGCCCGGTTTGAGTGTTGATAGGTAATTGCTTTATACATTCGTTGATTTAGGATGGAAAGATGAATGAGACAAACAGTAAATCGAATTGAAATTGCATCAACTTAAAGTTATGAGTTTATGTTTAATATCTTGCTTTGCGTTTTCCAAAAACCAACACACAAATACACAACCTGAAATTTGCATAAGTTATGCATAATTCATCAATTTCGTTGTGTTTTGAAAGCAAAATTGAATAATTTATTTCAAACATTGTTAATCATTGAAATTTGCTACTTTAAGTGAAAATAAAAGTTTTGCTTTGGTAGTTTAAAAACGTAAACATAAATTTTCTTCGGCAATTCGTTCAACGATCTAAATTTTCCCACATACCACTTGCATTAAATTTTTCGTTGATGGAGGCGCCCAGTATCTGACTCGAAATACTACGGTTGGAGCAGTTTTGACGAGAGGAATGGATCAATTCATGCTATGATAATAATAATTACTTGAACTGATTTTTTTACATTATTTCACACGGGACAAAAGTTTGTGAGAAAAACAAGCGTTGTAAAAGTAAAGGTGGTAGTAATTAATATAAGTAAAAGAATAAATACAACCGAGTATGCCCGGTATAAGGCAAAGAATAAGGAGGAAATGCCTTATCAATATGTGAAAATATACTCAACACAAGCGGTGTTGACAATACGGCACTGGACAGTAATAATCAAATGTAAATAAAAAAAATAAAAGAATAAATATTTTAAAGCAAATTGATTCACCATATTTGAAATGTGTTTTACGCTAGCTAGGAAATGCAAAAATAAGTAAGAGTAACAAGTGACTACGAGCAGTTTGGAAAAATATCTTTTTGAAGGCAAATTTTTATTTTAACAGAAGACAGAAAACAACCGAGTATGCACGGGATAAGGCAAAGAATAAGGAGGAAATGCCTTATCAATATAATTGTAATTTTTTTTTCAACACAAGTGGTGTTGACAATACGGCACTGGACCGTCATATTCAATTGTAAATAAATAAATAATAAGAAGACAGAAAACTTTATCCAATCATTTCACAACAAACACGGTGCAGCAGCTAATTAGAAACTGGAACTGGCTTGCAATATTTTTGGACACTTCTGGAACAGCTGATCGTGCCGTAGGATAAACCTCAGTGAGCAGTCTTATGTAAACATAATTGAGAACGATAATCGTAAGGATAGTTAAGACACCGGCGACGTATCAGTGCTCGACCAGCAAAAACTTATGTACCCTCGCGTTCAATTTGTTATTAACAAACTATAACTGACACAGTAATGATACTGTTCATCCAATATAAATACAATAAAATTGTAATATAAAGAACTTTAAAGTGATAAAAATTAAAATGATGCTTCTTTTGATTTATTATTATTTCTTTATTAAAATTGTTTTTATTTTACGGCTTGCCGCCACATTGTCACATCTTCTTCTGATTAAGTTGTGGTATTTTTGTGTGTAAATAAAATTTAATTTTTTTTCCACACAAGAATTTATTTATCAACAATATGGTCAAAATGGTCTTACAAGATAATTTTTATACAGTGCTTTCATTGGAAAAGTAAACATAAAATCCTGTAAATATAATACTCCAGGATAAACACAAAAAATCCTATAAATTCCAAATATTATTCCTAGAGTAAAATCTGCATTCGATGGAACAGCGTTTATTGACATACATTAGTATTGTGACAACGCTGAAGCATTTTATGTATATTAAAGAAAAGCAATGACAATGACTATTCCATTTCTCTGTATTGTTACCATAAATTGGAATTCTCTTGCAGATAACAACTACTTCGTTTCCAATATTACATTCCGGCTGTACGGTTCAAGTGGGGTCGGTGCGTTGGGTATGGGGTGGGTTTTGCTCTTCTTCTACCTCACCAAATTCGCCTATTTGCGGGCATGGTTCAATGCTCAATTGAATGTGAACAAATGTGTTTTATCGCTTCGTCTAGCGGTGGGAGTTGCATAAGCAACGGAAGTCAAACGTCAGGATGTAAGAAAATCCCGAAAAGCATCAAAACCACTATCAGCGTAGAATCCACAAAGGAGTGAAGGGATTGAAACCTCTACCGAAAACCGGACCATGCGCAAAATCAATCCTCTATTGTTCAATCAGGAACACGAGAAGGGCCTACATGAAATGGCAGTTTTTGTGGATATATAGTGGATAGAGTGGATAGCAAGGCGAACAAAGCTGATGCTTGACTTGAGCTTCAGCCAAACTGTCGCCAGCGGAGGCCAACAAAAAATTATCAATAATGTTCCATGTGTTCAATCGCTTCCGATCGATCGTAATGAATATCCTTAATAAACATTTTCGATGTCTTCTTCGGATGGGTAGGCTTTTTGGAGGATGTGAAGCTGTGCGGTTTGTTCACTTGTGAGTTTAATATTTCTTGAACCTTGTTGATTCACATGCTAAACATTGTTTGAAGCCGTTGTGTATGTGTATGGTAAATATTGTTTTTTGTTGTTATACGTCATAAATAAGGATTAAAAGATAACAGAATAAAATCATAGTCTTTTTGTTCCTAAAAACTTTACTCGAGATGTATTAGTTAAACCAGGATTTTACTGGAGCTTGAAGCTGGAAAATCAGACCAGGCCTCTTCTGCTAATATATTTAATTGCATAAAGTGCAAATATACGAATCGCAGCAGTACAAAATATTTTAATCAATGCATGATAATTAATGTATGCTTTTCAAAATATGTTTTTTTTTAAATTCATTTTTTGAATTCTATTTTTTGGGGAGAGTTTAAGCGTATAGTTATAACACGGACTGTGTGTTTCCTCTCATAATGAGAGAAATGAAATATCCTTGAAGTTGTAATTGAAAAAACGCGTAGATGTCATGCCAATTCACTTACAATATTGCTGTTACGGAATCAGCATTCCAGAGCGTTTTGTTTCTAGCACAAGTCTGTAACCATGCCGACAGAGAGCGTACACCACATGTATCTCCTAATTAGATGACGATTTCATTTAACACATTACAACAGAAGCTGATAAAAAACGTGGCTGTCTTGTAGGAGGATTCATATTTCATGTAGAAATGACAAGCCAAGACAAAAAGGCCTTTAAAGTTGCGTCGATTAATAACTTTAACAGCAAATGGAAGTCTTAAAAAGACGCATTCAAATTCATTCATTTCGCTTTGGTGGAGGTAGAGTTATAATTATAATAAAACTCTATTGCTTTCCCAAAAGTGCGTCATTAAGCATTCCAATTGTAACCGGTTGCTACTGGTTTTTGAGAATAGAAACGCCGTCTAACAGATGGTTCATTCAGCGAAATTTGAAGCTTTCGACGTACGCGCAATTCACGTGCTGTGAATCCGTAAAATTGAAGCCTCCTAGCACTGCTCCATAACTCGGCCATAGTGAACGAAAGAATGCATTAATTATCAATGAGCCACGGTACCGTTGCTGGCGCAGTGAATGAAAACGAAATTTTGTTAAACCTACTCGTGCGCACGATTTCTAAATTTTGGCCTGTTCCAAAACTTTGAGCAGGAATAATTGATGTTGAAAGAATATTTTAGTCAATGAATGTGCTGTTATAGTTTTTTAATTGTTTTAGAAGAATACATCAATTTTGCATTCTCTTTTAATGCCAGCCAGCAATGAATAGATTGATCATTACTTGTCTCACTTTTTTCTGAGGCGAGTAGCAAATCATCGAATTGGATGAATTGTATGATCGTGAAATAATAAAACAATTGAATGCTCGCTCGAGCATTAAAATGGCCTACTTGATAGCGTTCTCCAAGCAGGGTGCCCAGATAGTGCCTACCATGCGTTTTTTATCTCTACTAATGTTCGTGTGTGTTGAAACACATTTCAAAAGTTTTAACAAATTGAAAAACAAAAAAGCCAAACAAGAAAAAGATGGGTGAGTGCGATTTGAAACCTGATGCCCGAAAGGTTGTTAATAGTTTTGTTCTAACCGCAGTGAACTTCACACATGACCCGAACATATATGGTCGATGCCAATGGTATCCGTTGCTACGACTACAAACTTTGGAGTGTGATAAGTTGCCCCGTAGCGAGTGTGCAATCAAGTAGTAATGATTGGACGTGATACGAACTGACATAGTGGTTAGGGGTTCTTGTTGGTAAAAGTTAAAAAACAAACAATCTAAATTTAATACGAAGCTCATAGTTTAAATAGTAATAAATAGTAATAAATAATTAATAGCAAAATAAAGTCGAATCTTGCATAAAGAGATAATTGATAAACAAAAGGAAAAGTAGACTTTTTTATATGTTTAATAAAATGTTTAATAATGTCGCTACTAGATTTAGTTAGAGCTTGCCGTAGGAAGTTCCAATTAAATCAACTACTTTATTGAAAAGACTGAAAGCAAACGATGAATACAACAGGATCTGATCATAAGGACCTTTGTTTGATCATACCATCACAACATCACTACTGCCTTTTCTGCTATGTACAAAAGATAAGTTTCATGTGCCGTTAAATTACAGCCTTGTCCTAGTAGTTGTGCACCGTGTCATCAGATAATAAGAGCAAAACAACACATTCAGGCGATTCGACCTGCTCAAAGGACATGGATGGCATGTTCTGCCAGATTGAACTAATTAATTCAAAGGCCTTACGGTATGACTGCTATAACTGATGAAATAAAAGTATATAAATAAACACAAGTACTTAGTAGCAACCGGTGACGGGTAGCTCAACCTCAAGGGAGAATGAAATAGCAGGTTGGTGCCAAAGCAGACAATCAAGAAATACGAGGGCTGACAATAAAGTAAGGTCTCCATTTTTTTTTCATAGAAAATGACATTTATTTACAAAAAGCGATACACCGTTGGAAAGGCCAAGATTTTGGCTACTTTTCTACACAATCGCCATTTTTTTCCAACACCTTGCGCATCCGCACGATGAACTTGTCTATGCCGGCAGAATACCACTCTCCGTCCGCCTCGCGCAGCCAGGTGTTGACCTCTTTCTGAACCTCCGCGTCACTTTCAAACTTCTTCTCATCTCCTCCGGGATGTTTTTTCAGGGCGGCCTTCCTCTTCATCGCCTTCCTCTTCAAAACGGGTCACAACTTTGGTCGCACATTCTACGCGCCGCTTCATGTGGTCTTCGGTCAGCTGTTTCGGCACCCATCGGGCGGAAACTTTGTGATACTGCAAGTTGTTCACAAGGATATGACGGATTGTTTCGCTGCTACACACTCCTTCAAGCTTCTCTTACCTCCATCGTTGACGGCTGCTCAGCCAAGACTGAGCGGTCGGGGAAGCCTCACCCAGCAGCAAAGTGGTAGTGGGGGAACCAAGGAACACGGTGGTGTTGCCAGATTTCGCCTAGCGCGTGATCCGGCGAAGTTGCAGCGTTGGAGACCTTACTTTATTGTCAACCCTCGTATTGTGGGAACGGAAGAATACGCATGTGAGAAGCAAACGTGAGCTGTGGACATGACCGTGCATGGTCAAAATTATGTAATAAATTATAGTCATTTTTTAATAGTCTTTATGAATAACGATCCATACTTTTATAATAGGAAACAGTATCTTACAAGATTACATCAAAAAGACAGCTACAGTTGCGTTTCATGTTGCAAGCATGAGTTTTAAAGCAGATTCACAAGAATGGCTCCGTGCATGTCCTTGTTGTGACACTGGTAGGTCATTTGTCATTTGTAGTTCCACTTTTTTCAAATATATTTAACTCTTCTCCTAAATAAATTAACCATTTATACTAATTTGTACTTTTGTTAGCGTCCCAATTAAAACTAAAAATATTCCTTATCAAAGCATCATTTCAAATTCTGTACTAAATGCCCAATAATTAACTGTCCATCTTTGAATCTCTTGCACAACAACATGGTCAGATTTGTAACACACTTTTTTCTACTCTTTAAAATTTAATCTCTTTTGGGATTTAAAACGCTCTTTTGGGAATCAAAGTTTGCACTCTTTTTTTTTAATTTACTTTCTTCCAAACTGCTGTTTGAACGATAATCGTAAACAAGTTTCATTATTACTAAGCAATTAAAAATTTATCGAAAGAGATGGCAAAGTTTGATTAATTTAGTCCCTTGCGGTGGCTTGAAGGTACGAAGCTTGAGGCAAAGTCAAAAACAGACCCACGAAACAAACACGCTCAAAGTAATGTTGTTTCACGGGGGCCGGGGGGGGGGGGAGATGAAGCAGTAGGTGAAAAGTTTTCCCATTGGTATATGAAGTTTTTTTTTTTATTATGTACAGTCCCATTGCCAGTGCCCGGAAAAGGATCATTTAAATATGCGTCAAATATTGCAACACTTCTCCTTTACGTTGCGAGTGAATGAAGAATTTACGTTGGGATGGAATTTCGTATCTGAACCGAAATTCACCTATTTCGTCTAGTGGACGCCAGGGATCGGTTACTTGTATCGGTAGGTAGAATTTTAATATTTGTCAAAAGTAAACATTCTATAAACATTTCTGGAAAAGGGAAAGCGTTGCGTGCGGGCGGATGTTTTCCCGGACCGTAAGGTTATGCGGGCAAATCCTGGCAAATCTTTCATTAAGTTTTACGCCCATAGAACATTTCCCAGCGTTCGGATCGTACCGGTCGGCAACGGTAGCGTTGCTTAATTCGTTTGTGCTTTAAAGACTTTTTCCTTCTCCTCGCCCTTTTTTCTCCGTTCGTGCCCTGCCGAACGCTTGATAGGGTGTGCCTTGGAAGCTTAGCGTTCTATTTTTGCCCTTGGTTTTCCCTGTTCGATACATTCGCCGTGTCCAGGAAGGTTTTGTAAAAAGCCTGGGACCGATTAATTTTCATGATGCGTACGGGACGTAAACATAGCGAAAGCAAAGACCAACTGCACGGTCGTACGGTTAGTAAGGTGAATGACATGATTACGGCTTCATTAGATAGCCTGGGCTGGCTGGTCGTGAAGCCAAGAGTATTGTGATGAGGATTTTGGTTTCTTCCATTTTTTGAGGTCATGTTACGGGAAAAAGGACATTTTAGACAAGGCGTATAGAGGTGATGCCTTGCTGAAACGTTCCATTTACAAAAACGTAAAGCACAAAAACGTCTTCGAAACAGTTGCCACCAATTTAACACAAAAATTTAGAACCGAACACAGGCGAAACTTGCTATGAAATTGTTTGTTGTGGCACTTTTTGCCAAACTTGTGGTCCATTTTACGCCCAAGCAGATTCTCCGCAAGGTATCGGCGTGGAAACAAATTTAAAAGAAAATTTAAAAACAAAAATAAACTTTTATCTCCTCACCGTGAATGTGAAATAGAACACACAAGTCAATTTTAGCTGTTTTCCAAGAAAACACATTGCAACCTTCGCCGAACGGCAATGTGTATTTAATTTCACTCTCTTTTGACCTTTTGCCTTCCTATGGTGCCTTCTACACTGGAAGGAGTTTCGCCTTTGCAAATTCTTCTCAAATTTGTGGGCATCCCTTTCCTTTTGGATGGTTACGAAGAAACTTGAAGCAGTACTGGGCGTGAGCTTGCTTGATGATCTTTAAAGAAGTTTTTTTTTTGCTGGGAGATAATAAGATGTTAGATCGAGTGCAGGCAATGGACTCAATGGATGAGATATTTTACATATATTCATGGATGAGTATTTTATGTTCTTTGGGAAATTTATAGACGTTGTTACAATTTGTTTAGTTTAAATGTCGTTGAACATGAAGTTTTCGATTTTTCAACAGGCAAGACCTGCTACTGAACCCCATCCAAACCGTCTTCCTGTACGTAGGCCTTGCTGTCTAGCTATGGGTAAAAAATAAATTCAAAAAGGTCAGAAACGGCAGGACAGGAACGTTCGGGGTTAAATTAATTTGCTTGGAATTAATTACGAAGCAGTAGCTTACTAATTGAGCCACCTGCTCAATCCTTTGAGACTTGACATTGAGTTGGGGTACAAATTGTTGATCACACCAACGATATTGTCCAAAAACATCAATTATCAGAAGTCAAAATACGATGATACTGGGGTGTGCTTACTTTTGAAACTGACTAAATCTTCGTAGCCGCGTTCGGAAGGAAGAGGCTCAGAAGGATTGTTGGCTCCGTATGAGTAGAAAGGCAATAGAGGAAGGTTCTGCAAATCATGCTGACTATACTGAGGTAGCCTGGTCAGATCAAGAAAATTCCACCGGACGGTTCGCCCTTAAATTTTGAAGAAAAGGTCGAGATATTGAATTGATAAACGATGGCGCTAGACGGTAAGCGGTTTCTAGTGTAGCAAATCTTGCAAACCGATTTATTTGAATGAGCAAACTGCATAAAAGCTGCATACAACTTATTAAAACATTGAATGCAAGCATGCATATTAGAACCACAGATTAATTAGAACATGATCAAGGTGTTTCTGAGCTTAGAACAAAGTATCCCGAATAGTTCCCAAAAGTATTGCAAATAGTCATGCACAATATCAACAAGGTCAAGTAATAAACTGAACAACATACATACAATGGTTCTGACTAAAATATTAGACCAAACATGTGCTATCACCTTTAACCAATCAAAATTAAGTAAACAGTTAGATCAAAATGCAAGAGGAATTTTCCACACTTCAGAACCTATCAGAATTTGGGCAAACAAAAATAAACACACACATTAACTTCAGGAATGTTAATTAATGGCACTTTCCATTCAAAATATTTTCACGATTTGTCCCCAAAACCTTCAAATAAAATATAAAACCACCGTTCTTGCAGCCAGTCACAAAGAGAAGCTCAGAGAATCTCGGAAAGGAAGTCAGTCGCGGAATAACAGCAGTCGCGGACAGCACTCAGAACGGACAGTCCGGAATAGGTAATCGCAGGCTAGCAGTTGTGAATAAACGGTCTTAGTTGAACGTGGTGGATCATCTCAAACAAGGCGTTAATATCACAGTGCTGGTGGTGACACTTTACACGGCACGGGATTCTCTTACCATTGCACTAGGATTCTTGCAGTAAGCCAAACCACGAAGATGATAAGAAAGTCAGTGGCTCACGCATAGTTAATAAGTCACGGAAGCAAAAATGGTTTCCCAAAAAAGATTCCTGACACACTAACGTCAAAATAATTGCAAACTACAGTGGCGTACTAGACGTCTTCAGTAACATGAATAAATGACTTCTACAGACGTATGCTGTAGAGAACTAATCATACAATCCAAAAACAATGTTTCACCGTCGCATCGTCGTAGAAAAAGCTAAAGTTCGAATCACCTTTTTTGTAGTCAACCTGTCCTTTACGCTGGAGGTGCATGCCCGATGCGAAATAGCGCAGGCAAGATTCGAATGAACGAACGATCAATTGGCATACCGTGGAACCAAGGCTGCAAGGAAACTTGGGGAGCGATCGTTTGTGAAAATCTTCCAACCTGACTTGTTTGTGTCCAAAAAAATCTGGCACTGAGGAGTAAAGATTTTCGTGAGGGAGGCCTGAAGATATTAAAGAAGAACATTGCTTAACACCATTTAATTGCTAGGAATATTTCACAAAAGCAGGGCAAGCAAACAATTTATGTTTTAAACATTTTCTCAAACAATAAGCTTTTTTATCCGCGGAAGGATTTCTCATATAGACCACTGAGTTCATACGATGTTCGTAACGGGCACCTCTTTTCCAACCTGGGAGTTGAAGTTGACCTTGCGAGAGGCCATTCCCTGTGATTAACTGCGTTATGAAGAACTCACTTCACAATGAGTTTAAAACTTCTTTCTTTCGACCTTGATAGCTTAAGCTTTGGGGGATTTGAAATAAGCATTTACAAGGCAAGTGCTTTTGGTTAACAGGGAGTAAAAGCCTCCCCTACATACATCCGCCACCGTGCTCTGATGAGAATCTCGATCCTGATTACTCATACCTCGAAGACTAGAGTTTTCGCAACTTCTTTTTGTGTGGATGTTTATAGATATTGAAGAACTCTGGTCTCATTACGTGCACAGTGCAATCCTGGAAAATTTCCACGATGTTCAACATTACGGAATTTTGCCTATCGTGCGTCTTTTATGGTGCTGTGAACATGCTTCGTTTATTGCTATTAACATTTTATGAAGATACTAGTATCCAAAACACATCCAAGGCTCACAATCATTGTCAGTATGGTTCAATTTTCATTTCAGTTGCTCGGTAGATCTGTGCGATTAGGACTAGGGCTTGAATTTCCTACGTTCATACTACACGTTTACAGGCAGCACAGTGAAAAAATGTAATCTTAATTTAAGAATGTTTGTAAATTGCTTTTTACGTTGTGATATGCTTGTAACGTATACAAACAGACCATTCTTTATGAATATAGAAAATTTTTAAATTGTTTAACATACAAAACATTAGCAGCAAATCTAATAAATCATATTTATAATACTTACTAACTTATAAGGCGCTACGACCGCTACTACAAGGCCAAGATGGCGCCAAGAGGTCTTGACCTGCCGCACCAGAAACCGAAAACGCTCACGGTTCCGCGCCGTCGTCCACTTATCCGTTATCCCGGCCACCACCTATCCACCTCAATCTGGGCCTACCACGCCTTCTCTGTCCGTGTGGACGACCTAAAAGGACTTTCTGAGCTGGGTCGTGCGTAACATGGCCAGTCCATCGGAGCCTAATAATATTTATAATAGCTACATCAAAACTTTAACCGAGTATGCCCGGGATAAGGCAAAGAATAAGGAAGAAAATGCCTTATCAATATAATTGTACTTTTTTTTTCAACACAAGTGGTGTTGACAATACGGCACTGGACCGTCATATTCAATTGTAAATAAATAAAATAAATAAGCTACATCAAAAACTGACAAATGTGATAGTTCGCCTTATGTCCCAATAAAACTAATTTGTCCAATTTTTACTCCACATTCCACATGTGGAGTCTATGAATTATACGAGACATTAATTGTCAACGTCGAAACCGATAGCGATTGTAAGGTCAAGTAAATAGAAGAATGTTTTAACTACTTCTTGGGCTGTTAACATCTTTACAAAAAACATCGAAAAAACTTCTCGCTACATTCACATAATTTCTGCTCGGACCAATCTCACAAGGCCATACCACTTTAGCTATTCATCCGTTTCCTCAAAGCGCTAACCAATCCATCACACTACTTTAAAGTCCGATACCAGCTTCGTGTCGTCTTCGTTAGTGAAAAACAAATTGAACATGATTGACAATCGATAAAGGCCCCTCAAATGAATTCGTTATCGAGCGAACAGTGAGAGCTTGATTTGATTTCAACAGTTTTATGTTTTGGTTGCTGGCGCTCATCTCACACTAAATTTCTAACTTTTGTAGTTTAACACTAACTTGTTGTTAACACTAAAGTAATGATGTTGAAAAACGTAATCGTGGTTCTCTTTTTTGTGATGATGTGAATAGGAAATATTTTAAAAGTTGGGAGAACCTTTATGTTTAGGAAAAAAAAACAGCCTAATGCGTGAGATGAAGCACTTTAAATTGGAAATCAGATTAAAAAAAAAACAACTAAGAGGATTTATATGCACTTTGGATAAAACTTACCATGGAAAAATATGTAACTTCACATTCAATTATTGAAAGTGCGTTTGATGCACTGCATGTCAAAAAAGAAATGTTAAAAAATACACTAGAAGAAATAGCGTTTACAATAGCAATGGCCGATGAAACAGTGTAAAAAAGTGGAGCAAAAACCATAAAAGAAACGTAGCTCGAACGGTATGGACAAAACACAATGCTGTAAAATAAATACATAAAGCGATCCTTTCAGAGAGTCGTATGCTTCAGCTTCGATAAAGCAAAATAACACTTTAAATCACCCACTCGAGACCATTAGATGTCGCTTCCGGATGTAGTTTCCTCTCGAGCTGTACCATTTTGTCGGGCGAAAGGACTGTAATAACTATCGATTGAGCTTTTTTTTTCTACTCATCCGGTCGTTTTGATGCAGTTGGTTCGTTTCAACTTGCATTGCACGATCCTGTCTGCCTACGCTACGCGTTGACATTGAAAAGAGTGCTGCACTAGTTGGCTCTTCGCCACGTTGGTGCAGAATTGCAGTATGATTACTTTCATTCGCATGGTATTAATTTACACGTTTAGGTAAAGAGTAAAACGGAAACGTTGCATTTATTTCTTATGCCTCTTTTAGAGTTTTAAATTCGTTGCTTAAATTTGCTTTGTATAGAGCAATTCCGCATAAAAATTCGATCAAATAATCTATAATATTACTGTAATCATGATCTGTAATCATGCCAAATAAAATTCCTGCTAAGGTGCTGGTAAGCTCTACACGAATATAATTGACTGCAAGCTAATTCCAACACTAATGATACCCAGATTGACTTGATGTCTACAATATTTGTCTGGAGCATTGTACTGATAATCGAATTCTAGAAACACTTCTTAGTTCCTAACTGTCGCGGCAGCTTTTGAGGCGGTCGAAGCGGTGTCTAGCAAAATTATTCGCTGATACGATCATCAACCCTTCTTACTAAAAGAAACCTGTAATTGTCTCATACTTTACTTTTCCTGTCACACCCATTGCCGCTGTTTCTTGGGAATAGTTGCTGAGGGAGGAGTGCTGGAGGAGTTAGTGCTGTAATTTGCCCTTCAAGCAACATCACGATGAAGATCAGTGGAGCATTGAGATCCGAACCGAAATAATAGGTAAATTATGAGAGCTTTTCCTGACAATTTTGGGCTTATGTTTTGGAGCCACAGGTTGTTTGTTCAGGGATCAGTTTTTCAAAGTGATATTTATTTAATTTACTGTTACTTTCATTCGCACAGCTGCGTCTCAAACTCAGTCTTGATTCTTTTTTTGTCCTCAAAAATCTAAAAAAAAAAACAGACTTTTGTCTGTTAAAGACTTTTGAGGAATCATACTGAATGCCTTCTGAAGGTGACCTGAAAATGAGCTGATTAGAGCGTTGCCTGATGGTTCCAAAACCTATATATGTATTTTTTTATTCTGATAAAGAATGACCTGGCTATATAGCTCTCAAAACACTTACCAAGCTCGTGGAAAATATTTTAAAATTCCACATATTTGTAACATCTGTAGCCAGCATACACATGCAATAAATTCATTTGGGGTAGCACTATAGTTAATATATTATCAAATTTTGAATTGAATATACCTTGAATTGAAAACAGGCTACAGGGTATAACTACTGGCTATGAATCAAATTAAACAATCAAATCGAAAACATAACTAAAACTGCTCATAGCTTCAGCTATCTTTTACGTCCTTTTGTATCCCGCCATTACGTTCTTTGATATGATACCCAATCTATTGCAGACATCAGACCGTTGCACACATAAAAAACCATTCCATAAATCCGAATACCACAGCTAAACGGCCTGCGACGTGTGAAGTAATCAAACATATCGTACATCGGACACGAATCATTCGTCCTCGACAGTCGTGTCACAGCGTGTCATCAGACACCCGACAACTCGATTTTGGGTCGAGCATGATTGGTTGGATCAAGCGTCAGTTGTCGTCGAAGGTGTCGAAAAAGAGATTGAAATTCAAATCACTTTCCTCGGCATACATTCGATTCCAAAGGAAATGTAACGTGGCAAAAAAAAAACGAAGATGAGGCACCCCAAACACATCCACACACACACACACGTAAGCTTGTCTCATTTCCTCAAGTGTTTGGCCGCTGGTGAACCATGATTTACAGTTGATTGGAATGTGACGTTGTCGGCTTTCTCTTCCGGATTGAACGCATACATGAGACCTCTTATCCTTACGATCGGACCAGCCGATGCTTGGATACTTTGGAACGTTTGTTTTACTCCTTGTTTTTGCTATGTCGGCCAAGGAGATGGAAGGTGGGCCCACTGTGTCCAGCAGAGCTGTGCCGGTAGGGACCATTTTATGAAGCTACGGGTTGTCTACTGGGTTGGAAAGGTCGACGTAAAACGGTTCCGGACCATCGGCGATGAGCAATTGCTAGGTCTTTCTGCACCATATGTGTCACGGTTTGGTTGCATTTCGTTCCAATAAAGCGATGCCAGTATATTGAGTCGGAATGAAGAAGTTCCGGGAAAGAAACTGTTGTAAAATGATGGTGCTGATTGTTCAGAGTTGTTTGTGACACTTAACTAGTACGACATATCAGATGGATAGTTGGTACAGCAATGTTACAATAAAATATTTAACAAGATATGCTTAGCGAAAAGATTAAAGTATTGTGCTACATTAAGTCAGTTTTAAATAAGAAATCTCGACACGATCGTTGGCATAGTTCCTCAGTAAATTTATCCCTCAGAAAGAATATATTTTTTATTCCTTAAAGGAAAGGCCTAGTCGTATTGCTAAAAAAGGATATTCAACACTTCTAATTCCAACAGTTCCATAACGGAAATGTTATTTGAAAAGGACACCTGAGCTTGAACTAGCTCGTCTCCATTTCTCTCCAATCTGATGGGTCAACTTATTTGATATCTTGTGTAGCCATAAGACAACCACTAGTTCTTTTTCAAAAGAAGTAGTTAAGCAGATAGTATACAGCATGGAAAACACACGAAACACTAGTACACCGATAGGGTTGGGCACAAGCATGAAGATAAATGGAGCTTACTAACTTCTGGAAAACGAACCCCATTGTTTTGATTGGACATTTCTGCTATCGGAATTTCATGTTTCTGCCTTCGGTTTTGGGTGAACGATTTCTTCTACGTAGTTTCTATGTCGTTTGATATAAAATTATATTAAAAACTTTATGTACAATGAACAAAGAAAAGTAAAGTAAAGTAAAGGTGAACAGAGACAATAATTTATTTGCAATAAAAAACGGACGAATTCGCATCCCAGAAGCAAGATAGCTTAAGGTGGGACAGCCACAATGAGAACGCTAGAAAATAAAATTATTGTAATTATTGTTATAAAGTCCGATAAGGTGATTATGAGTAAAATTGCATAAAGCATCATAAATGACACAGAAAAATAAACGAGAGCATAACATATAACATTTAAGATAAAAATTATATTTGGAAAACGATAGTCCTGGATTATGTATAGTGAAAAAACTGTGTAGATACATCTCTCTAGCTCTAGCTTCCAACTTTAGTGTAGGACGCACTTGATACATTAGCTTAAGAGATTTAAATGGTCAAACGTACAAACATAATCCGTTCTAGCGTCCGGGTAGAAATCCATCCATCCTTAAGTCCTACCATCCCTGTTGATTAATAGCATGAGAAATCAGTTCAGCTTTCTACCATCACACATTTCAATAGCATTTCCGCGGGCTAACATCGGGGAACGATCACGTTTTTGCCCTTTTCTCCGATCTAAACATCGAAACCCTTTTCGCCGGATGTCGCCACATTCAGTGTGGGATTAGGCTAGTTGATTGCATAATGCAAATTGCCATAGTCTGTAGCTTTGTTTTCTTTTCTTTTTTTTGCCAAATATCCGCTTTGAAAAATCCCATCATGTCCATCATTAGCTACCGGTTGGATCACCGAAATGGAGGCGCCTGGTAGCCCGTGACCAGAAATAGCTATTTTTTCCTGCATTGCTTCTTTCTGTGTCCGTGTCCTTGCCAAGGCGAAAATCTTTTCCTGCTTCGGAGATCTGATATCAGTCATCGTTCGTTGAAAATTGAAACCGAAACCGGATATTGGGGCGGAGTTCTTGTGTGGTGTACTTTTTGCCATTTGAACCATCTGGACTCCGCGCCCTAAACATCCTCCTCTTCATTTGAAAATTGAATTTGAATGCGGAAAATGAGGATGTAATTTATCATGCGTGCAAAGCCGCGCGAGCAGTAAGCTACATGTGGAAGAGATGTGTCTTGTTTTGTGCAGAGGTAGTCTAGCATTACCGTTTTTTTACAGCTGGGATCAAATTTTTACCGGCAGGATTACGGTACCTATACACACGAAACATTATCATTAGGACGATCTTTCACACGGGAAGGTTTCTCATAGGCTATTATTGCAACTTGCAAAGGGAAAATATTATAAACGAACACTCTTCGTGGTGGGACAAAGACAAGAAAAATCCGTGCTTTGTAACACAACGGAGAAAATATTATACTGATGTTGAAAGCGAAAACTTTGGTCTACTCGTAGGTCTAAGACACATGAGGTTTGGTGCAAAAAGCACCGTCACCTTTCGTACAGTAATGAATTCTCACATGAAATAAATTTACCTTTTCGCACATGGTCGGTGTAATTTCCCACTCAACAACGCCGGGGCCCATGTTTGCCATCTCAAAACTGATTTATAATACCAGCGGGTAGGCTTACACGTGCGTGCCGATATTTACGTTTCGAAACAAGGTGTCCCGACGCCGACGAATTGCTTTGATCATTGGGGTGCAAAAGAGAGAAAGTTAGGAAAAGCCCATTCGCAACTAGAAGTCATCCGAGCTGTGGTGCACAATTTGCTGCTACTTTACGACACATCGGGGTTAGAAATTATTACAATTTATGTTCTTCACCATCATCACTCATATGACCGGGGGAAGGATCTTTTGACGTAAAAATGGTTCGTGAAGAAATTAATAACGCTTAAACGGGGCGTATGTTTATTGTGCTGTGCGACGGTTAGGGGAGAAGATTAGCGATTTTAGTAGGTGAGCTTTTGGGGGAATAATTTTTTTTTCTTTTAATCTTAAGCAATTCTTACGAATTGGTCGCTTTGATATGTTTTTCTACGAATTAAATTCAATAACTTAAAGTCTCTTGAGCCTGATAAAAAACAACAAAGCAAGCTTGTATTGGCACAACAATATGCAGCTTCAAGTCTTTGTAACTGTTTTCTTTGGGCAGAAAAAATAATATTATTAAAAGACGTAGGGGACAAACAGAGCTTGTGACTCAGCGTTGGATTATAAACATGGGATTTGATTGTGCGAAGTAAAACATTGTGAAATAATTTTTTATCATTTACCCGTTTTTTTACATTAATTTCATAATGATGGCCAAGCCTTAATCCTAGGTTTGGTGTTAAACAGATTTTCATATGGATTTTTACAAACTTTAATTTGATTTAGTTATGTTTTCTATTTTATTTAATCTTCTTTCGATCGGTTCTTCTGGACCATGTGGTCGAGAAGAAGAAACTCGGAGCAATTATGTTAAGCAGATATGCTACACTTTTTTAAAGCCATTTTAAACCATTAGTGTTAGGCGTGAGGTGACTGGTGAGTAGAAAAGTTTTTATCCTTGCACGTCAAAAACATTTGTTTTAAAGAGTTTTCAGATAGATATGTGTTTTAAAAATTGACGTTAAAATTTGACAAGCTGTTGTCAAAATTCCAAACGGTTTTTTCGTAAGAAAAGCCTGGCCGTATTGCTTGCTGGAATTATAAATATCACGTAGTGAGGTTAGTCAGCCCTCACTACGGGAGGGTGGTCAGGATGGGATCTGAACCCCGGTCCTGCCGTTTGAAGACCGGTGCCAATGTCGCTTATTCCACCGAGCCGCCCCTGATTTAAGCATAATCTTTCATTTGAACATAAGCATCATCTTATATGATAATGTAAGCATCATATTTCATTTTAAAATATGAATAAAGCCGGATTCCATTTTTTTAGCCGGATTGAAGTTAAATCATACGAAAACACAAAAACTAAATTGAAGAATTAAATTGATATTTTCAAAACAAGTGTAAATAAAAAAAGTAGTGACGACAGAAACTCATCAACCCATGTCTTACGATGTGGTTTTGAGTGTAATCATCTCTTTCAAAAAGGTAGCTTCGTACTCAATAAAAGGCAGATTTTAATCAATACGGTCATACTGTCTCTTATGATTAAAAAAGAAGCTCCTTTCTAAAAAATGATTAAATGATGGGCAAAGGCATTGTAAGAAAGTTTTGGAATCGACACAAGGTGGAAAATATGAAATGCAAACTTCAATTCACTCAATCCCACACCTCGCCGTTGCGTAGTGTCGTTTCATAACCTAAATAGCAATTTTATTTCCTTTCATATTAGAAATATTGTGTACAATTCTAGTAGTAAAGAAACAAATTTTTTGTTACATTAACAACGTGCAAATCTGTTGGAAGCTTACGTTCTAGAAACGGCGCAGATGAATGCGTAAAAAGGTAGATATACGCAAAGGCAAACGCTCACAAACACACAACACAATCCATGGCTAGACCTACACCGACGGAGGATAAAATATGCTAAAGCTCAACCGTGAATAAATTTATAAGCCGAACGTGTGTTTCCGTTCCAGAGCAATGCTTTCACAGATTGGGCATGGCTTATAACGAGCAAGGCTTACATTTATGACAGCCCAAATCCATACCGACTCACAATGTTCACCGTACACTGTCTCCAGTCGTGGCCAGGAGCAGCAGTAAAACGACTGCAGTAAGTCGCTATGCTGAAGAAAGGGCACCAGTAATAGAGTGAGACAAGTGCATCGTAGAAATAATGCTTGGCGCCAGTGCATAAAGCTCTTAAGAGTTAGTATATGCGTCCGGAGGTATTTGTTGTGCATCCTGTGTGAAGGATAAGGATATGATGCGACACCCCGTTCTCACAGCACACAAGTGTCGGGCTATGGCTGGAAGGTTCGTTCGCATACAATGGCTCTGGCAGCTTAAGCCTGCTTAAGAAGTGGGTGGTTGTTTCGAGTTGAGAATGTACTTCAAAAGTTCAGTTAATGTAGCAGCGTATCATCGTAATCTTATGATTAGATAGGAAGGTTTCATATCAAACCGATACTACCGAAAGCTAACAACAAGCGGCATTGCCTCACGTTAATGGGAAAATCAATTTAACTCTTTCGATAAGTTGATTTTATAAATGTGACGTTGAGAAAGCAGTCATTTTATGATTTGCTACAAACACATGTGTAATGTTGTGATATTAAATCAAGCAAAACATTTGGAATAATGTAATATAGGAATAGGAAATATTTTTTAACACCTTGTTTAAAGAACTTTGGAGGCAACTAGGCTGGAATTGCTGCTCACATGTGCTCTCGAATCGATGATAATCGGATGGAGCGATACCTGCATAATTAGGAGGGTGAGATAGAATTTCATTTCAGCTAGGGATAGAGAGCATAGGGGACCATTGTTTCTTGTTTTTGAACTGCTTCCTATAGAATGCTGCCATTTGGATAAGGACTACTGGTCACACCTAAATTAGAAGCCAGCTTTTCCAGCGAGCATCGGTTTCTTTTAAATCAATACCACCAGCTCTGTGTCCACTCTCGTATTAGGATGTACTTTACAATATCAGTGTCAAGGTTAAAGTTCACGCTTTTTGAACGACAGAAGCACTTTCGTCATCCTTATTTGGTTAAAGCATCAGTGCCGTGAACCTTTACTATTTCCTTCAACTTCAGTTGGATTGTTAATACCGCTTTACATATAAATAGTAAAATTTTCTACAAATGAGGATATACTTATGTACATATATGTATATGTTTTTTTCGTAAGTACTGCCTGGCCGTATTGCTTGACTAATGAATACCACGTAGTGAGGTTAGTCAGTCCTCACTACAAAGGGACGGTCCGTATGGAATTTGAACCCCGGTCCTGCCGTATAAAGACCTGCGCCAATGTCGCCTACACCACCGAGCCGCCTCATAAGTACTTATATAATTTCACAAAAACACCTTCACTTCCTGCCATGTCCATGTCTTGGCCAAGCACAAAGCATGACAAGCAGAAATTTTTCAAAGATTATTTCGAGTAAATGATGACTCCACTTCATCCTCTTTGAGGTACTTTTTTAATGCAATAGGAGCCACTTTTGCGAGGCTGCTTGTTCTACAAATCTCAAAGATCACTCCCTCTCCTCAAGAAAGGAAGATATGACGTGAGATCTTTTTTACTTATTATCAACGATAGCTTCTGTTCAATTCTCCGGTCGATCGAAGAAATCGGTTAATCAGATACAGGCTTTTGACTCAGACCAAGCAGAAGAAGACTTTGCATTTTAATGCATACATTGTTCAGCATTTGTAGTTTTGTTTTTCTAACTACATAGTACATAGTACATATTACTGCCAGGCCGTCCTTATAGAATTAAAATTTAAAAAAATACATAGTTTTGAAAGTACAAGCTAATGAATAATACTTGTTCAACAATGCTACATAATTGTTAATTTTCTAACTGCATGCGTAAATTTAACATGTGCTGTATCAGTTCTCACTGTTTCATGTGTAAATTTGACAACTAAAAACCAGTTTTATGTGTAGTGAACTATATTGCTCATTGGCCGATATGAGACTGCCGCAGGACTTACTGATCCTGACTGTTATAATAGCACTCACTGATCGTCCCTTATCCACGCTCTCACTTTTTGACACTCATCCTACATATATAATAGATGTCCACGGTTGAAAAAATCACTTCATCTGCTCGCACTATTTATCCACCCAATCACGCGTGTTGGATGAAATCCAGTGCGCAGTTCCATAAAAAAATCACAACCCCGCTTACCATGGCTGGCATCAAAACAACATTTTTCTAAACCTTTTTTATCGCACTAACTGCCGAGTAAAAGTGTTCCACTGCACAGGTTCGCCCCAAACGCATGTGGAACAAAATGCTCCTTTGGGAAGCAAATTATCATATAAATAACACTGTACGTACTGCAAAGGGATGTGCATCCAAATTCGGACTGCTCACCAACAAATGGGTTTCGAGCGCACCCCAAACAAAACATCTGACTCCGGGCACGTGTTTAGAAATTCGATTGACAGCAGCATGGTGAAAAGAAAGGGTGTCCAGTTTCAGCCGCTCCAAGCGTGAGTGTACCCGTGGGTTGATTTTATTTTCTTGTTGAGCTTGGAGTTGGTGTGCAGTGGCTGAAAAGCTTTCTAAACCCTAAACGAGGTGTTGGTTCGAGTTACAGTACGTATGTGTTTGTTTTCCTGCTTCGCTGCTGCCCAATGGCGTGTGTGTGATGTGTTATTTTCCATCGAATAAAGTTGCATTCAAGTTGACATTACACCATGCGAAGAGGTTTTCGCGCTGGTTGTGTTGGATAGCCCGGGAATCGAGCTTCAGTTGGATGTATTTTACAGCTTGTTCCTTTGAGCGATTATCCGTTGGTGACAACTTTGGTTACGTGCTTTGCAAATTTTGCCTTTCAAGGTAACACACCACCGGTAGTTTCGTGCATTTCTGTGCTGCTCCATTCGATGCAAATAAATCATCTCGCTTTAGAGCTCGAAAAGTATCTCAAGTGGGATATCTATTCTTTCTTTTTTACTTTCAGCGTTCCCGCACCTTCACGTACATTGACATCGGAATCTACAAACCAGGAAGAACCTTGTGAAATGTCCGCCCTACGATATTATCAAAATCTGAACGACAGTTTTACGATGGAAGAACCAACACTGCTGGACGGGCTGGATGGTGTGAATCGGATACAGAAGTCAATTCGGTTGCTTTCGGGTGATGCCATTGCGGGCAGCTTTCCGTGGACCAGTCCTGCACCGGCCGAAACGCCCCACATAAAGGACATCCAGCAGACTGAGGTCGATGATTACGTGCCGTACGAACAGCGGCCGGAAACGTACATTGTGCCCGTCGTGTTTGCGCTCATCTTCATCGTGGGCATCGTGGGCAATGGGACGCTGGTGGTTATTTTCCTGCGACACCGGGCGATGCGCAACATTCCCAACACGTAAGTGGAACTTGGAGATTTTAGTAACTTGATTTCAAACGATGTAAATCGCAACGTAAAGAAACTAGTTTATTATTTATTAGTTTTTCTGTTACTCAACGAGCGTATTTCAACGATTTCTATCATAGCACTATAAATCATCGCAAAAAATGGCTATGAGAAGAGAGAGTGCTACTGCCACAACACACAATGGCACAAAACATTCAAGTCGTTGGTGCTTTAACATCTTTGACACCTCACAAACGGACCCAGCGGAAGCAAGAAATTGAATCAAACGAACCTTTTTTGGAATCAATCAAGTTTGACGACTCTTTTGATGTAGCGAGTGGACAATGCTAGTAGGTATGGTGGTCTTTCCTGCTTTGCCGAAACTGGACTATAAATAACTTTTATGTTCGACATCCAGCTGGACACACCAGCTGACGACAATGGTTGATTTTCTGTAGGAAAATACAATTTACGATCTCAGCAAGGTTTAACGTAAAACCGATTAATTTTATGAGCATGAGAGTCAGTTTTGTTGTAGCTGTGGATGCTGTATATGGAGCTTTTCTGATAGGTCCAAAGTAGGTTCACGCTTCTTGTTAGAATGTGAAAAACGGCTATAATATTGATATACTGGACCTGGATAATTTCATAACTTTCATGACTGAAAAACGCTATATAAAACTAGCGAACTGTTCTTCCTTCCAATCCGCTTTAATGGAACTTTTATATCTATAACGTAGAAACAAATTGCCAGAAGCTTGATGAGTGGTTTCGAAATTATATATAATTCTCGCGAGATTACTCTTTCTCGATTTCTTTTGGAAAAAATCGATCCTTTCCGGTTGTAAGACTATTAGCACAGGACAGACAAGCATCGTGACTAAGCATACTCAACTTTTTTATCTTTACAAAATGATATCGACGATAAGAAAGACGTTCCACAAAACTGGCTATGAATAATCCTGTTCGTAAGAAGCTTTTAGTGAGAAGGCCTGACAGAACAGAAAGTCGAAATTGTAGCTTAATTTCTAGTTTCACTTTAGTGGAAAGTGGACTTTAGTTTCTTCGTACACAATTTCACGTCTTGAAGCTTTGCAAAGCTGCAAATCGGTTTGGATAATGACACCTTAAAACTGTAACATTCCTTCGGAGGGGTTTATTCGTTCTCTCACACACAATGCTCAAATGGTGAGATATTCTGTGACACTAGCTTTTCAACTCTGAAAGTGTGCGGCTCTCAGGTGTCAGTAACAGTTCCTCCAAACGTATCACTTCGAAGAAATTCTTCATCACACGCCAGGCACGTCCACAGAGAACCTGTGCGAAAAGTGAAACCCCCAGTGGTGCCGGTCCCAGTGAGACCGAGCTGCAAACTTGTTGATGGGACTCCTCGAAGGTGTTTCGCTTGAGCTATCAGAGTACTGTGACACCCCGATGCGGCTAGCAGCAAAGCATATAGTGGTTGAAGGGCACTTTAAATTTGTACTGTAGATTCTGCAGTTGGATTGTATACAAAGTGAAGGAAAGTATGTCACATCGTCTGGTAGTTTCAGTCGAAATTGTTACTAGAGGAAAAAAATTGACATTCCAAAGAAAACACGTAGTGCAAGCCCAAAAGCTTGTTAGTAATTTAGAGCAACTTCAAGCAGTTTCCCAAAAACAGCTGTTGTTAGTTAATGAAAAATTTAATTTTGATTGAGATTATAGGAAAATTGGATCACCACGATTTATTTCAAATAAAATTAAGTGTTTTGTTCTAGGATTCATGCGAATGTTCTAGCGGTTGACAAAATTAATTTCCCACCGATTGTGGTGCGAGTTCCCGTAAAAAGTAGTAAAATGTTTCATCATCTAAATTAAAATTAATTTTAAAACCCATCTAAATTACAGTTGATTAGTCAACTGTGAGTATTATTTTTGAATTGAGGTTTTCGTAATCATTATGTTTGTTATCAAAAATTGATAGTTATTTGGACAAACAGTTTTTGTGATTTACAATATCAAATCCATGTAACAATACGGCATAAGCCGTCATACTAATAATAAATAAATATCAATTCCACGAAAACACGACGACGAGTTGTAACATTCACAAATAAATACATCAAACGAATTGAATTCAATAATTAGATTCGCTCTTGCTGTAACCAAACTCATTCCAATTCCCCATTAAACTGCTCTTCAAGCATTACGAATCATATTCGATTTACAACTTATCAAAATGAATCTTGTATGATTAATAAAAGCGTTATTATTTTATTTGTTTTTTTTTTTATTTATTTATTATTAAATTCGATGGCTTAGCAATGAGCCCTGGTCGTTCTACAAGAATAATTAAAAAAAAATGACGGCTCATTCCTGTATTGAAAAGACCTCTTGTAATGACTGAAATAATTACCAATATTAATAACGCATTTTCTCCTTCTTCTTTGCCTAAGGCATGCTGGTTTGTAAAAGCGTATTTGCTTCATGTTTAATTAGATCAAATTGTATTATTTCGAATCAGATTCCTCAAAACGTTTGTCTAAGGCGATACTCCTTTGTGCGTACCCGTTTGTTGGAATTATTTCAAACACGCTCAAGTAAAGTTCTCTAAATGCTTCTCCCACGGTATCAAAAGCAGAGATAGCTAATCTACACTTCACAGCGTTTGTTACGTAAACTCAACCAGCTCCATCTGGTTATGGTTCACAACCCTTTTCCGCTCCATAGGCACCCAAAGGGTTCAGATGCCGAGATGTTGCCAATGCTGTGTAAATTATTTTCACATCTGCCCCAAATCTCCATCTCTGACTTCTCACTTCCGTTCCCAACTGTTGTTTTTTTTTTTTTTTTGTTGGAGATCAACTGACATTTTACCAAATCCTTGTACATTGCAAATGATTGTGAGCATGTTTGCATCAATAACTACCACACCATAATGTGGTACGGTAGAGTTAGTGTCTGCAAAGCATTACCAAAACCGAGACCCGTGCTTTTCGAGTTGTTTTTTTTTTTTGGCGTCCGGAAAGTTAGAGAACGGCTGAGAACAGAAAGAAAAAAGTCCATGATTTTCATCCTGTGTCCGAGTGGTAAAATATTTTTTCGAGGGGGTTTTCTTTTTCACCAAACAAAAGCCAAACCGGAAACATGGTGCACGATAGTGCAGGTACCGCAATATTCAACCACCATTCGATCCAATCGCTTTTGTACATTTGTTTTTGTGTTTCACGCCATTATTCGAATCGCTCCAAGCAACGGCTGAGAAGACGGTTACAGTGTGCGGCAAGTCGTGGCCGGGTGATTGATTGCTGGGATGAAAATGCGTTCTTCGAAGGTCAACACAGACAAAGCCATTCACTCATTATCATCCCACGAGTGGTGTTGGTGTTGGGGTACCATTTGTTACGTGTGTTGCCTTATTTTTCTCCCTGTAGTGTCGCGTTGGTGACGCTGGCGCGAAGAGAGAAAAAATGTGACTGAAGTAAATACATTCATTCTTACCTGTAGTACATGCCATGCTGGTCGATGCTTCGTGTTGAGCAGCAGAAGTGAAAGAGTTACCCACAACGACGCATGTGATATCGGGCGAATGTATTAGGTGGAGCTTTGCAACCATTACACACGTGAGCTATTTCATCGTCTTCTTCGACAGGATGTTGTTACGGTGCAAGCAATTGATAGCAGTGAACGTGACGAACCATAGAGATGGAATGGAAGATGTTCTGTTCGTTTTTACTCTTTATGCACACTCACTCGCAGTGTGTGCTCGTTCTCGGCGGAAACGAAACTTAATCTTCTTCACCGCGCAAAGGTCACCTGCTTAACCAACACTCTATCTGCTTTCTCACTGTCACTCGTATGTTCCGGTGTACGGTAAGAACTAAACCTTCTTAATGCGCAAACCTGCCCGCGGAACGCTAGTGTACACCGTACTCTGTAAACAGAATAAAGTGCCCTTAAGCACTCGTCATACGATTACCGAATGCCTGTGTGTGCTGTACGCAACCGAACGAATAATTTTGCCATTTTCTCGTTGCTGAGCTGAAAGTGAAACACGAGCACACACATGCACTAAATGGAAAACACTAATAGAGAGTAAACTCGGTCGAGGAAATGAGTTCCGTTTTGAATCGAGATGTGTGCTAAGAAGCTTGTACAAGTGCTTTACCACATGAATGTTTTTGGGGGAACATTGAACGGCTTTAGCGGTAGCCGGAAGAGATATAGCAATTATAAATGGCAAATAGAATTCGCTCATCCCTTGAGAGGTATTTTAATCTTTTACTTGAAGGATGATCTAACGAAATAATCTTCGTGGAATTGAATTTTGCACTGTACGCAAATCGAATTGTTTATTTGAAATTAAATAATTAGTTCGATTCTTTGTAATTCGTTAGCGACAGATCTTTTTTTTTATATAAAGTTATATCACTCGCTCAAGACATCATTTAATTACGATTCATTACTAGGAGATGCGTACGCCCTTACTTGCTGACTATGTGAGTTAGTTTACAATGCATGCATGATGTTATTGGTTTATCATAAAATTTAATATTAATAGAAGCGATGTAGCAGGTGATGTAGCCGACAGCGGCGCCAACACGGCGGAACTGGGGTAACTGGGGCAGTAAAGACTGACTATCCGACTATGTGGTATCAGCAAGTCTATTTAGCTATTCAATGGTTGGTCGTGGCCTAATATCGTCGTTAAACCAAGAAGAAAAAGAATTTAAAAAGATTAAAAAAATTGACTTTGTTCCTTTTTTCTGTAGATTTCTCACTAGTATTTTTGTTGTTGTTATTTAATCTCGTCAAGGCCTGGTGGAACCTATCTTTTGCACCCGTAAACTCCGGTGTTCCCACAAACTCCGAAATGCATGCACACTCTGGGACGCATGCAAACTCCGAGATACATGGAAATGCACGTAAAGCTTACACCTTTTTCTTTCATTGGCAGCCTGGTGATATCGCTTACAACTAAAGATATAAATGTTTAACATTCTCCTTGTTAGGAATACATTCTCTTCTACGAAATGGCCGTGCAATGGCACGTTTACCCGTTTGTATAGGTGTAATAGGCCGACCACATTTCATGTCGGCTGTCATGGGTTTTCGAATCGTTAGACTTCTCAACACTGTTTTACCACTGGACATGATAAACTCAGTTTACAGAATTCTTCACCTGTTCAGACTTCAGACGAAAAGGTGTAGCTTGGTACATCCTTTATTGGAATATGGTTACTGATTATCCGACAGTAGTTACCAATGTCAGGTGTTACTTGACAGGGTATAAATGCGTTTCGTGATCAGGTGACAGCCTGGCCTTGATATTAATTCACAGTCAGAGTTAATATATTTATATAAATTTGTCATATTTTTGTTCTCGTTTTTCTTCCTTAAATCCCTTGTAAACGGTTACGTTTGTCCTTATTTGTGTGTTAATTCACTTTTTCCTAACCCTTTTCGTCTGTTTATACATAATTTTCCCTTGAGTCGCTTGGTCTGGTAAGGAATATTTTTACAGTTCCTTTTTGTTTAGAGCTTAGGATATGATTAAAATCGCAATAGAAGTATGAAGGAATTATTGTATAACCTCAGCGGTAAGCAAAACAAAAATCATTATTGAAATCACAGTTCCAATTCAATACTTATGTCTTGATTCAACTTCGTTTTCGCTCCAATTTCTACTCTACTTCTTTGTGGTGTTTTGTGAATAATCGCAGGAATTTACATCACATTCTCTCCTACATGTTCTTTGGAACGATGATTGCTTCAATGCGAATTATGTGGCCTTTTTTGCTAAATATTTAGCCAGTTTGTTTGCGGCTCCTACAGTTACTTGTGGGTCTCAAGCACCTGGTCCTTCTCTCGTGCAATTCAATAATTTTGACTGTCATTGCATCCCTCTGAGTATACCAATTCTTCACACGGCGCCACTCAATCTTAAGCTCTCTTTTTCGCTTGGTCCTAATGGTATTCCCTCATCTATCTCAGAGTACGATCATTCTATGAGCGGATTGATCGGTGCACATCAGGTGCTTGAAGTCTCTGTTCGTTTCCCTAGTCTGCTCATCGTTGGAATATGCCTCAATCATTCTCTAGCGAGGGAGCTATAGCAATGGCGGAGCGGATTCAGAGGACTTTCACTCGGTTTGCCATGCGCAATGTGTTTGGCACTTCTGGCTCAGCGTTGGCGTCGTATCCTGTACGCTGTCACTTGCTTCGTCTGGAGCCCTTGGAATCTTGTCGCACACATGGTCCGTATTACCTTCCTTCTCCTTACTGCCATTGATGCTCCTTCCTCACTCTCATCCATTAATCTTTATGTACACACGCACTGTGTTTGTCCTCGTCCTCTCCTTGTGATTGCATCAAGGAGATCTTCTGTTGGTGCGAATGATCCACATTTGTGAACAATAAGTTCATTTCATTCTTATTTTCGATGTATTTGACTCCTCCATTTCTCTATCTTATTTCTTCGTGCACCCTCTCATTTAGCTAATCTTCCTGACTCTTTCCCTAATAAATACCTGACCCTTGCCCAAAATAAAAAAAGTCCACTATATCAATTTCGAATTGATATTATTAAAAATTTGTAATTAACGTAAAAAAACATAAAACTTGCAGTGACAAAGTAGCGCAAGTGAAGAACCAAGATGTGCACGGTTATACGACGCATCCAACGCTATACCGGACGCCGGGATCGGTTCAGAGATGGCCGAGTTATCGCCAATTATCCAAAGGAATGTTTTGGTTTTTCCGCAATAACTGGGTGAGGGGCTGGAGGGATCGGATTGAGATGTTGTATAAAAACGTGTGCGGCCTAAAGACGCATCCAACGGTATGTCGGACGCCAGGATCGGTCCAGAAATGGCCGAGTTATCGCCGATTTTCCAAGGGAATGTTTTGGTTTTTCCGGAATAACTGGATGAGAGGCTGGAGGGATCGGGTTGAAGTGTTCTACAAAAACGTGTGAGGCCTAAAGACATATCCAATGGTATGCCGGACGCCAGGATCGGACCAGGGATGACCGAGTTATCACCGATTTTCCAAGGGAGTGTTTTGGTTTTTCCGCAATAACTGGGTGAGAGGATGGAGGAATCGGGTTGAGGTGTTCTACAAAAACGTGTGCGGCCTAAAGACGCATCCAACGGTATGTCGGACGCCAGGATCGGTCCAGAAATGGCCGAGTTGTCACCGATTTTCCACGGGAGTGTTTTGGTTTTTCCACAATAACTGGGTGAGAGAATGGAGGAATCGGGTTGAGGTGTTCTACAAAAACGTGTGCGGCCTAAAGACGCATCCAACGGTATACCGGACGCCGGGATCGGTTCAGAGATGGCCGAGTTATCGGCAATTATCCAAAGGAATGTTTTGGTTTTTCCGCAATAACTGGGTGAGGAGCTGGAGGGATCGGGTTGAAGTGTTCTACAAAAACGTGTGCGGCCTAAAGACGCATCTAACGGAATGCCGGATGCTAGGATCGGACCAGGGATGACCGAGTTATCACCGATTTTCCACGGGAATGTTTCGGTTTTTTCCGGAATAACTGGGTGAGAGGATGGAGGGATCGGGTTGAGGTGTTCTACAAAAGCATGCAGGGGCCAAAAACGCTTCAAACGGTGGATCTTTTATCCCGATCGGATGAAAACTGAGCGAGTTATCGCCGGTTTTCCATGGGAATGCTGCTGGCGGAATTTCCCGGTAGTTTTTGGAAAATCCCCCTTTAGTTATCTTTAATATGAAAAAACACGTTGTGGAGGTCTTTTTAAAAGATTTTTAAAGAAAGAAACAAAAATGAGATGGAATAATTTAAAATTGAAGAAAAAGTTTAAATTGTGCCAGAAAAATATTTGGCTTGTCGGAAAGAAATTATTTTCCAGCCGGTTTATAAAAGTTTCCATTTGCTACCTCCTCGGATTCATGCTCTCCTGTTACTCCTGGTCGAATTTTGCCGCATGAAATTGGGTCGGTTTTGGCCGAAAATCTGCCACTGGGAGCGACTGGCAGTAACAGGAGAGCATGCTTTCGGGCAGGTAGCTCGGGTCGCCCGAAAATTTCCAAAATCAGTTTTAAAATCCAAAGTCAATTTTAAATTTGGGTTGGAAATTTTGAGTTTGGAATTCAACTTTTAATTTTGCATCGGGATTTTAAAACTGATTTTGGATTTTAAGATTGGATTTTCGATTTTTCGGCCGACGCGAGCTGCCTCCTCGGATTCATGCTCTTCTGTTATTACCAGTCGCTCCTAGTGGTAGATTTGCGACCAAAACCGACCCAATTTCATGCGGCAAAATTCGACCAGGAGTAACAGGAGAGCATGAATCCAAGGAGGTAGCAAATGGAAATTTTAAAAACCAAGTGGAAAATAATTCCTTTTCGACAAGACAAATATTTTTCCGGCACAATTTAAACTTTTTCTTCAATTTTAAGTTATTCCATCTCATTTTTGTTTCTATCTTTAAAAATCTTTTAAAAAGACCTCCACAACGTCATTTTTAATATTGAATGGAACTAAAGGGAAATTTTTCAGAAATTTCTGGGAAATTCCGCCAGCATCATTCCCGTGGAAAATCGGTGATAACTCGGCCATTTCTGGACCGATCGGGATGAATGACCTACCGATGAATGCGTCTTTAGGCCGCACACGTTTTTGTAGAACATCTCAACCTGATCCCTCCAGCCCCTCAACCAGTTATTGCGGAAAAACCAAAACATTCTCGTGGAAAATCGGCGATAACTCAGCCATCTCTGAACCGATCCTGGCGTCCGGCATACCATTGGATATGTCTTTAGGCCGCACACGTTTTTGTAGAACACCTCAACCCGATCCCTCCAGCCCCTCACCCAGTTATTGCGGAAAAACCAAATCTTTCCCTTGGAAAATCGGCGAAAACTCGGCCATTTCTGGACCGATCCTGGCGTCCGACATACCGTTGGATGCGTCTTTAGGCCGCACACGTTTTTGTAGAACACTTCAATACGATCCCTCCAGCCCCTCACCCAGTTATTGCGGAAAAACCAAAACCTTTTTCTTGGAAAATCGGCGATAACTCGGCCATCTCTGAACCGATCCCGGCGTCCGGCATACCGTTGGATGCGTCTTTAGGCCGCACACGTTTTTGTTGAACACCTCAACACGATCCCTCCAGTCCGCCACCCAGTTATTCCGGAAAAACCAAAACATGCCCGTGGAAAATCGGCGATAACTCGGTCATCCCTGGTCCGATCCTGGCGTCCGGCATACCATTGGATATGTCTTTAGGCCGCACACGTTTTTGTAGAACACCTCAACCCGATCCCTCCAGCCCCTCACCCAGTTATTGCGGAAAAACCAAATCTTTCCCTTGGAAAATCGGCGAAAACTCGGCCATTTCTGGACCGATCCTGGCGTCCGGCATACCGTTGGATGCGTCTTTAGGCCGCACACGTTTTTGTTGAACACCTCAACACGATCCCTCCAGTCCGCCACCCAGTTATTGCGGAAAAACCAAAACATGCCCGTGGAAAATCGGCGATAACTCGGTCATCCCTGGTCCGATCCTGGCGTCCGGCATACCATTGGATATGTCTTTAGGCCGCACACGTTTTTGTAGAACACCTCAACCCGATCCCTCCAGCCCCTCACCCAGTTATTGCGGAAAAACCAAAACATTCTCGTGGAAAATCGGCGATAACTCGGCCATTTCTGGACCGATCCTGGCGTCCGACATACCGTTGGATGCGTCTTTAGGCCGCACACGTTTTTGTAGAACACTTCAACCCGATCCCTCCAGCCCCTCACCCAGTTATTGCGGAAAAACCAAAACATTCCCTTGGAAAATCGGCGATAACTCGGCCATCTCTGAACCGATCCCGGCGTCCGGCATACCGTTGGATGCGTCTTTAGGCCGCACACGTTTTTGTTGAACACCTCAACACGATCCCTCCAGTCCGCCACCCAGTTATTGCGGAAAAACCAAAACATGCCCGTGGAAAATCGGCGATAACTCGGTCATCCCTGGTCCGATCCTGGCGTCCGGCATACCATTGGATATGTCTTTAGGCCGCACACGTTTTTGTAGAACACCTCAACCCGATCCCTCCAGCCCCTCACCCAGTTATTGCGGAAAAACCAAATCTTTCCCTTGGAAAATCGGCGAAAACTCGGCCATTTCTGGTCGGATCTTGGTGTCTGACATACCGTTGGATGCGTGTTTAGGCTGCGCACGTTTTTGTACAACACCTCAACCCGATCCCTCCAGCCCATCACCCAGTTATAAGTCAAGTTCAGTTATAAGTCGATAAGTCAAGATACAACAAGATCTGTTTTTATAATTTTTTAAATCTTAGTTATATATTTTTAGGCACAGATTGGCCGAATTGCTTAGTTCTAATTTTCTTACTACAAACCATTTTCATTGGTTTGGAGAGCTTAAATCATTATGTGTGTTTTCTTTCTCTTTATCTTAGCCTCTAACACGAAAACACGATCATGTTAATGTTTATTTATTTCCTAGACAATTCTAATTAATGCGTAACCATGTGTGTCATAATTAATCCCCCCTTTTGCAGATACATCTTCTCACTAGCGTTAGCCGATTTGCTGGTAATACTCATCTGCGTACCGCTCGCATCCATCATATACACGCTCGAGTCCTGGCCGTGGGGTGATGCCCTCTGCCGGGTGTCAGAATTTGCCGAGGAAATCTCGATCGGTGTGTCCGTGTTCACGCTCACTGCTCTGTCCGCCGACCGGTACTGTGCCATCGTAAATCCACTTCGCAAACTACAGGTAACATGTGGCGGGAATTGCAAACCGGCATCTTTCAAACTACTAGCGTGCCGCTGATAGCGTGACGGCTCTATTTGGGCTAAAAGCTTGCTTCACCCTGGTTCTTACAGACACGTCCGCTGACCGTAATTGTGGCATTTCTCATCTGGGTGCTGGCCATCATCTGTGCGATACCGTCGGTCGTCATGTCCGAGGTGGTGGTGGTGCATCTGTCGAACAAAACGATCGAATACTGCTCACCGTTCGGGCCGAGGAAGAAGGATTCCAACTATTCCAAGTAAGTTTGCCGGACGCAGTTATAGGAAATTTTGTACCCATTTATGATTCGAAGGCTCGTGGCGAACAGAATGCGCTTGGAAAGTGTCATATCATGAGTTGCTCATTCAAGACATTGCGTCTATGTCGAGGTTGACAAATTGTTAATCATAAAATCCCATTGTTTTAAAAGCACTGCTTCGAATGCGAGCATAGGACCCGGTCAAGCAACAACAATAACGCCTTCCATCGTTCACCCATGGGTTGATGCTAATGATGGTTTCTCGTCACCCTTCGCAGATACAAAACGGTGCTCAACTCAATCGTTTACTACTTCCTGCCACTGTCCATCATCGGGATCCTTTACGTACTGATGGCGCACAGGCTGCACACGAGCGCCCGGGAGATGCCGGGCGAGAATGCGGGCCCCCAAAGTCGTTCGCAGGCCCGTGCCCGTCGCCACGTGGCTCGGATGGTCATTACGTTCGTGATAGTCTTCATCGTGTGCTTTCTGCCGCATCACGTGGTCGAGCTGTGGTTCCATCTGAATCCACACGCCGAAGATGATTACGATGACTTCTGGCACATTTTCCGCATCACCGGCTTCTGTCTCAGGTAAGTCGTCGGGGTGAGGTTAGGGAGTGTTGGAGAAAGGATTTTCAGACGGTGTGGTAACCCGGGGGAGGCTTACAATACGAGGGATTTTATCACCCAAGCTGTAGCTGACGTTGCGGTTCGGTTGATACTTGAGTGGGGAAAGTGTGACATGCCAGTCATTCGTCTTCCGATGACAATGCGTACAACCCGAAGCCCTTTATTTGTTGCTGATGATCAATTAATCTGTAACCGCACAGTCACTAGTTCACGTAGTCGTGCAAAATCATGCTACAGTGACTCTGGTTGCTGGTTCAATGTCGCACAGTAACGACGGGCTAGGTTTTATCATGCGTCGGTAGTCACGCAGGAGTATTTATAAACGAGACATTGCTTTACTGTAGTTTTACATTGTATTTTATAAGATAGATTGGCATTCAATCGGAAGTATTTTAATCAAAACAGGAGCCTTTTTCTTCTTTATGTTGTTTTTTTTTTTAATTTACAATGCTCTCTGTATTTAGACTTCATCGATTAATCCTTAAAGCTACGTCGACAGACGACATCTAAATTCATAATACGAAAAGTACTAACAAAAAAAAAAAAAAATAATAATGCCCGGCGAATGAACGATGCACACGTCCAAACACCTCTTATTATAGGACACACAAACCTGCTGGCACAGAACATTGCCAAACTGACTCTTAGTTCTGACTTGAGAAAAGTCATGGATCATTGCACGGGCTTTACTACCCATTTGGTAAAACGATAAATCTCACAGTTTCAATCAAGCTTTTCAGCATCTTTTTATTAAGCACTTTGACGATCGGTTTACACTTCATTTGGTCTTGGGCCTTAGTTGATCACTGAATCATCAAATCTGCCACGCCCTCTCCACGTCAGACATCAAACTAAGTAGTAACTGATTCTCTCTGTCAAAAATATCAGATGAAGTACGAGGGCTGACAATAAAGTAAGGTCTCCATTTTTTTTTTTTCATAGAAAATGACATTTATTTACAAAAAGCGATACACCGTTGGAAAGGCCAAGGTCTTGGCTACTTTTCTACATAATCGCCATTTTTTCCAACATCTTGCGCTTCCGCACGATGAACTTGTCTATGCCGGCAGAATACCACTCTTCGTCCGCCTCGCGCAGCCAGGTGTTGACCTCTTTCTGAACCTCCGCGTCACTTTGTGAACGCACTCCGAAACTTTGTGATACTGCAAGTTGTTTACAAGGATATGACGGATTGTTTCGCTGCTACACACTCCTCCAAGCTTCTCTTCCAAGTCCCTAATTGTCGCACGGCGGTTTTTGAGCATTTCTGCCTCCACTGCTTGAGCAATCGCATCCGACACCGACGGTCGGCCACTTCTCTCCTCGTCGTGAACATTAGTGCGCCTGGAATTGAACTCGCGGCTCCACTTACGCACGTTTTTTATGTCCATACACTTTTCCCCGTAAACTTCAACTAGTTGACGATGGATTTCAATAGGTGTCACCTTTTTCGCACTCAAAAAACGTATTACAGAACGCAATTCGCACTTGGACGCTGACGCGAGGGTTACCTCGCGTCAGCGAGACTGAGCGGTCGGGGAAGCCTCACCCAGCAGCAAAGTGGTAGTGGGGGAACCAAGGAACACGGCGGTGTTGGCAGATTTCGCTTAGCGCGTGATCCGGCGAAGTTGCAGCGTTGGAGACCTTACTTTATTGTCAGCCCTCGTATATAGGAAACTAGCATTTGTTTGAGATTTGTTGCTACTTTGGAAGGTTTTTTCGGTATTATTTCTGGTTGCTTGACCGCTTGTTTATCCGTAGCCATTTTTTAGATTTATTTTGAGCAGTTATTTTTCGCTCTTCTTCGTCATTTGTAAAAAATTATATTTTGTATTTTCAACTAAAATTTTATTGAATAAAGCCCTATCGCTACTGGCTAGTGCTCAGTAATATAATGCAAACATCTTACCACTAAGACGTTTGAAGAAAACAAATGTAACATGCTTCAAATATTAACTTTTAAGGGATGGGATGCAGTGTATTTTAAGTCGTTTGAAGTGATAACATGTGGCAAATTAGGTAAATACTAAAGATATTTTAAGAATAATTTAACTACATCGTAAGACTCATTGAAGGACTATTTTTTCAACAAACCGCTCTGGAAGCGTAAAAGGAAAAGAGTTTATTATGTTACGCTTTTATGTTACGCTAGATTTCATTGTGTTTTTATCTTGACAGTTACAGAATACTTAACCACTTTTAATGGTTACCTCGGTTAATGGCCTAAATCCAAGGCCAAAAAGTGGTATAATGTTCATGTCCCTTAAACTTCATGTTTACCTTGAGAGTTGAAGTTTTATAGCTTCGTTTAATACTACGTGCGTGAATACGTAGACCTATTAAAGTTCTTACGTCCTTTGCGTTACTGCACCAACGTTAAATTTTCACACTCTTCAATGCTAATAAAATCAATTAAACAAATAAGCTTCAACAATTCAAGCGCACAAATTCTAATAAATTTTATTGCTCGTTTCGTTTATTTCATCAAACAAGAATGTCAATTTATTAGCATTGTCCTGATCGATTACGAGTGACAAAACAATTATTTTTTGTTTTCTTCTCCACAACAATTTGTTTGTTACAATCAACCAGTCTCGGTGAACAAAACATTTGAACGTAACGAGGACTCGTTAGCAGCGTTTTGGATCGTTTGTTGATTCGGAGCAAATATTGAAAAGCTTGGCCAGTCGATCGCTTGATTGAAGAGATTATTCAGAGACAATTCGTCATGCTTGTTGCGAAATATAAAGACAATTGCGATGCATCCACACACGCACACAACACACCGCTTTCGTCCGTGAACGATTGTGCCTCTTTCCAATGGTTTTTTTTTTTGGAGATTGAAGATGATTATGATGATGGTTCGTTTGTCTTTATTTCGTCTGTCGTAAATGTCTTTATGTTGGTCTTCAGTCGAAGCATTCGAGTACAATATCTTCATGAAGCGGGCCTGTTTGAGGAAATGCCTTTTTGTCGTCTTTCTTATCAATCAGTGCTGCAGTAAGACTGGGTATGATTGCGTATTTTGTTGCCCATCATGTGTTTATGGGTGGCATAAATCGTCCACAAATGATGCTCATTTGCTCAACCGTGCCGGGCAAATGAATCTTTTTGCACGTGCAAAGGAAATACGATTAGGTGTGTCTTAGTAATCATTTCATTTGTTTGCAGTTCTTTTTTGTGAAACAAAGCTTTAAACCATGTTCGATTCATGCTAAAAGAGTCAAATAGGTGCGCCCAGGGAGATCCATGGAAAATGGTTGGAAATATTTTGCGTTCAATCATCGCACGTAGTATACTTTCATTGTACGGCCAAGGTTTTACAGAATCTCTAGAGATTTTATATGAAGTTGAAGAAATATTATCAGCCTTGCCTGACTCTAGCCATTGCATCGTATTCGGAACACATTCGGATCAGGTTGTAAACCAGATTTACTCGAATTTACGTGGCAAAGATTCCTGCTTACATCATATCGATTATCTCGTGTGGTGTTGTGTGATAGACAATCTTTAACGAACGTAGTTCTGGCAATAATCAAACTCCCTTAGCTCCCAATTTAAAATCTATTGATCTTCCTTACGGCAATCCTTTCGAGTTTTCCAGTATATACAGTCAAAATTGGTCCCTTATTCTCAAACTGCAAATTTCTTTCTCTTTTTGTCCAATGTAATGTGCCTCGGGGTGGTCGGGTGATATGGCAGGACCGGTGTTCAAATTCCATCCGAACCGTTTTCTAGTCTAGTCTAGTCTAGTCAGCCACTCCATCACTGGTGTGATCTAGTAAGTCGTTAAGCTTAGAAGAAGAATGTGCTTCGGAGCAATGTTTGATCCCTATGTTAACTTGGATGTAAAAAGGAAGAAATGAATATAAGAGAAATAATTGCAGGCAAAGATACAGCAAACACTGACCAATATGTGAAAATAATATCAAAACAACACACAGGGTTTACAGGGTAAGAGCGATTACACACTCTCTGCAAGTACGGAGAAGGATGTAGCCGGATCGGATTAAAGAAAAGCTCTTCTAGGAGAGGTAGATTTCCATGCCACATATCCTCCGAAACTAGCTCCAAAATAAACCAAAACATTGTGAAAACGAAAATATTGCCAAATTTAGGCAACATATTCTAGGGAATCAATTAACGATTCAAAACCTGAGAATTCTTAACAGGAAAAGGGCATAAAAATAAGAAACAAAATTACCAAACTGAATTTAATTCAGGGAACTGAAATCTATTGCTCCTTATCCAATCTTTTCAAAATGAAGCTGAATCTTTTGTTTTGTTTGTAGACTTTGTCATTCCTGTGCTTGCTCATTGATTGCAATCATTGTTTCATAGCTGTGATGAAGCTATCAGACAGTTTTTATTTTACAAAGAAATCAGTCGAGCCAATCTAACCATATACCATTGTAACTTTAAAAGAGTCACAAAATTAAGCAAATTGAACTGAATAACCCTAAGAAAAAAAATATTTATGTTACACATTTAAAACACCGATGCCGAGGCATTACAGTTTGAATTAAATAAATAAATAAAAAATATTTTATAAAAGCAAAGGCAAAGAATAAGGAGGAAATGCCTAATTAATATGATTATTAAATTTATTCAACACAAGCGGTGTTGACAATACGGCACTGGACCGTCATTATTAATTATAAATAAAATAAATAAATAATATTTTATTCTTGAATGATCATTAGACACTTTTATAAAAATTCACGTAAAATTTTAATACTATTTTATTGCAATGATTTTATTCTATCGTCCAACACTTTGACGTACAGCTTTTAGTAGTTGATGTACACCCTTTATAACAAACGATTAACTTTAGCCCCATCTGCGTTGCAAATCCAAATCCTAGTATTAGATATGGCAAAGACACAAAACCAACAGAATAATTCGTCAACAAGGAGTCGTGATCTGCCATATCTCCTTTCAATAAATTTATTTCCTTTTTACGTGTGTTATTTTCATTTGCGTCATTTTTCAACGCGTCCCGTATCGTTTTCTTCTGATGATTTGAATCAACCATTTAAATTGAATGTGCGTATCCTCAAGCACGTACTACCATAAATCTTTCTAGTAGTGCTTGAATATTTTGCTACTCATTATACATGTTCTGTCTACGTCTTTGCTATTCGTCTATTTGTCTTGCACCCTGTACACAACGAAATCTTTTCTGTCCCTGTGCATAATCGTCGATATATAATGTGTCATATCTGTCTACATTTGTTTTCCAGTCTTTTAAGGACATAATACAAACAAATCATGATTGTTTCGGAACTCTCATCCCCAATAAAGCATGCTTTTGATGTTTATAATCAATTTAGAAGACATAAAGTTGCTTAAATTGCAAAGTAATTGCTTCGTTGAAAACAAATAAAACAGCAGTATGAAGTAAAATTCGTTCCCAAAGCACCGATAAGCACCAACCGAAAGTACCAAAAATTGTCGGTTTCAATTTTTCGTTCCAATCAAACCCTTCCTTTGTCCGGAAACGAATTTCTAGTCGTTAATTGCTTCTGAGACCGATGCTATATTGCTTTTGCTCGGGCAAGCTTGATGCCAGTGCTACCGAGTCTTCTGTTATTGTCCAGTTTTCTAACCGGGATATCTGTGGGCGTTGTTATTTGGCAGTATCCTTTGTTCGTTCGGCCGTATCCCTTTCACTAAGATTCATCGATATGGTACAAAGAGTATGACGTCGGACAGGATACGATGCATCACCCTTCTTCACATGGATGGAAAATACAAGCAGAATTTAAAAATTTTTGGTCCTGACGTTGATGGCGGCTGATGCTGCGTATTCGATACTAAAGCAACTCATAAATCTTATCCCGTTTGATAACGCCAATTTTTTCATTCTTTTTTTTTTGGCATGACATGGATAGCCCGGAGAAGAAAATCCATCATGCAAGTTTTCCGCCCGAAAACTATGAACTATGAGAGATGCGAATGCGGCACAGTAATGCACAAAAGCTTCCCCATGCACCAAGGATGATGATAGACGATGGGGAAAACTTTCCACTGCTCATGTCTGTAAAATGTATCCACTTTTCAGTAAAGTTTCGTAGATTACGCAAGCGTCCTGGAAGTACTCGTCCGTTTCATGCCCGTTAGCCTATTACGTCGTTTGGATGCTTTCATGTTAGCTTGCATTAGCAGAAAAAGCTCGTTGTGCTGACGTATGTTACATACATTTTAATGTAATCTACTCTGAAATCAAGTGAAAATTCATTATCTCTTATTGGCACAACCGGTCTGAACTACGCCAGGCAGTTTCACAAGTTTCACTGCTATCAAAGCAAAACAGCTGCATTAATTCGACGAATCACATAGAAGAAGGAAGTTGCTTGCTACGAAATTCTCTCCTTGCCATTCGATCGATTGCTGAGAGCTGATTCCTCAACTACCTACTACTGACTGTTCCAGAGCACAAATCACGTCGTCACGGGAAGGTTTGTTTTAAAACATTTGGCCAACATTAGCCTGTAGGCAAGGAGATAGACAATAAAGATGGTTTCTTCGATACCGGCGAAGCGCTGGCGAGTTCTTGCATCGTACCGAAGAACGGAAGTTGTAATTTACTCTACCACTCATTCCATAATTAGTACCAACGATCAAAGCTCGCTCTGTAAGCGGTTTTCGCGTTCTTTTCTGTCGTGTTTGGAATTTTAGTTTTCCAAAGCTTTTCATTAACATCGTTTAAAGAAATAGAGCAAAAGAGGAATGGAGAGAGAGAGAGAGAGAGGAGAGAGAGAGAAATCTATGTGTTTACGAGCTTTCCTTCACACCTCGTGGCACCCCGTTGATTGACTTTGTGCTACCGGAATGGAAAGCATTTCCCAACATTTTTAATGGTAGCTTAACGTAACCACGTCAGCAGAACAGCAATTAATAATCGCGAAATGTGTTTCCATTTATTTTTTGCTTGAAAATTCCATTCAATTTTTCTGCTTCCCTTTTGGTATGGTTTTGATGAAAATGAAAAACGTCTTGTTGATGTTCCACGAAATAATATGTTTCAGTTCGTAGAAACAAGTTTGCCAAACCTTTTTTCACCTCTGCAATTATGCTTTAGTTTTCCTTCTTCTATTCGATGTATTACATAAACCCTTTTATATAGTTTCAACTAGGTAGGTTTTTTAATATTTCATAGTTTAAAACTGTGAAAATTTATAGATATATTTTTTAATAAGGCCAGCATGTTTTTATTTTTTAAATTAATTGCAGGTTTAAATTGATCAAAGATAAACGAGTTTCATAAAATTATATAAGCTTTTTTACGTACACAAATGCTAGGGAAACGTGGACTTTGAATCATTAAACGCCAAGCACATAATATTGATAGGATAGCTTTTTTCCGAAATTAGTCCGAAAACGTAAAACATGTGATAACTTTTGTGATCTGCGGGTTCATGTTGGTGTTAAAAATTTAAGGAGCTTGAGGATGTTTCAATAGAGTTTAGAGAAACCCGACTACAAAAAGACAGTGGGACATTTTACGGCACATCGACAAAGATTGGAGATCTAACAAAAATTGGCTTGTAAAATTGACCCGTGACCTGTGTTCGATCCGTATTTCTGCACAAAAGAGTCCGACTATACTAGCATCCTCGAGGGCAGAAGGACCCTAGGAGCAATAAAGAGCCTTTATCGTCAAATGGTCGTCAAATTCTCTTGCGTTGCGTTGTATAAAACCTGGCATGTGGTGTGATTGGGATGGATTCAATTTTGGGACCTGAAACTAAAGCTACTACCGAGCGTTACAAAGTCTCAAATACAATAGGTGCGTTCGAGTGTTCGAGTCAAAGATTACATTACATTTCCTTATTATCATGCTTTAACGTTTCACAGAACCTCCGCAAATGGACCTTTGGAGACCTTTGAAACTTAACGAAAATTTTTACTCTATCGAATGCATTCTTCTGCTCCTGAACCTCGGTCCTGAAGTTTGAAGACCGGCGTCGCTGTCACCTATACTACAGGGCCACCCAATCGATCGATTGCATCACGGTCGCTAAACGGAAACACGATTTTGATTCTTCCTTTCGCACTAGGCAACGGAGGGTTATTAAGTTATTTTGCGGGTTTTAGTTAATTTTGTAGTGGGTTTTACAATTTTTTCTTCTTGTAATTATTATTCACATACCACGCCAGTTTAAGGCGCGTATTTTTAAACGTGTGTATTTTAATTTAAAAAATCATTTCATGGCAAATATTGTCATTCTATTGAATAACAAAAAACTGAATAAAAGCTTTCCGTTAATCATTCATTCATACCTTCATCAGGGTTGAGGTTTATCAAAACCATCATCGTCGTTGCTATTTGTATTTTTATTTGTATTTATTTCACAGCACAATTTTTCTGCCCAAGGCTAAAAATTTTTTCTTAAAACTAACTATCTCAATTACTAAACGTTCAGGGAAAAGAGGTCAACGGGAGTTAAGTAGACTAAAGAATGAATAGTGAAAACAAGCACGAAAAGTGTCTGGGGAGATGGAATGGAAAGTCAAATACATTTGAGGAAGAATTAAAGGCACGAAAAGTGCGCAGCAAAGGATCATTGGCACCTTCCCTTGTGCGCCGTTTTGCGACGGCCAGGAGAGGACGAGGGCGCAGAAGATAGACAGGAACATAAAAATTGATAGCAAGAGAGGGTTGTCGACGGAGAGCAGAAGAAGGTAGACAATGAAGCTGGCCTGGGCATGAGTGTGGCGGATTTCTAAAGGTAATGCACCCAGCAGCCGACAACGTAAGGGATGCGAAGGCAGAACTGAGCCAGTACCTTACAAACACTTTCCGTATAGCAAATCGCTTGAAGGTCCTCTGTCCGCTCAATTCGAGATGCAGCTATGATGGTAGTAGGCGACAAAATTACTGAGGCATACTATGATGCCTATGATGCTATGATGAATATGATGTGTAGTTTTTAGACGTATAAATACATTTTTCATAGCAATACGGCCTGGCCGTCCTTTATGAATAAAAGAAAAAAATCATACTGTAGGTAGCAACAGAGGTAACTATGATTAAATATGTGCTCAAATAGCAAAATTAGATAAGAATTAAATTCAATAAATTGGGGTTGCATTTGCTTTCGTTTACATTTTTTACAACTAAATTGCACCGAAATCATCACTTTTACAGCTTCTCGACAAAAATAAAAGCTTGACGATAGTTTGCGTTGTCTAACTCGAAGCCATGATGCCATGATTTACTCGATCATTCACGTGCAGCAAAAACAGTAGAGGTCCTACATTACTCCCATTGCTAAATTATATTTGCCCATTTGCTAAGCGTATCCATCGCTCCTCGCATTATCAGAAATTCCGAACATGTCAAGTCAAGGCTTTCAATAAATAATCTGACGCTTGCATCTCAAAATATAAACAAAAATCAAGCGCTGGGCTTCACAAAACAGTGTTTCCAACCAGTAAAATCTAAATCTCAAAAGCCTGTATCACTCTAACATCTCTTCTTCTCTATTCTCTCCTGTTCTATTTTGCCAGTTTCTTAAATTCCTGCATCAACCCGGTCGCACTGTACTGTGTGTCGGGCGTGTTCCGGCAACACTTTCATCGCTACTTGTGCTGCCGCCCGATGACGGTACAGCGCCGGATCGGTCTATCGTCGGCGGGAAACGCTTGCGAGACGAGTTTCGTGTCAACGATCCGCCGTTCGCAGCATCACAGCATCCGGAAGTCACTGTCGGTGCAGAGCGTTCACGGGAAGAGGTGAAAGTTTGTGCGTCTGGTCGTGACTGGACGCGATCGTACGGACATACAAAAGCAGCAGTTTGATCAGCTGCCAGAGGAACCCCACAAGCGGAACGGCCAGAAGCATCCCGAGGGCTTGGCAATGTAAAGCGACACATACACACATACACAGACACAGTTTGTCAGCGACAACGACGAGAAGAGGTGCGATTGATGTTAGCCAAAAGGTTTTTGAACTTTTGATTTCTGTACCCTTGAATGGCTTGTTTGATATATGATTTGTAAAGTGAAGTTGGATGTCAAAAAGTAAAAAAGAAAACACTTCTTATGGTTAAACTTTCTTCGACGCTTCTTATGAATCCGTGCACAAACTCTTTGTTGCATTTGAAAGGTAATTCCTGGAACTAAGCCCAAAGTAAGTCTCGCCCTTTACCTATTTAAGGTGAGCATCAGTTTGCTGTAAAAATATAAATTCCTCAAGCAAAAAAAAAAAACATTCACATCTGAACCATCACAAACATTTCGCAGTAACACAGAAGCACCAGCAAAACTTTAGCAATCTTGACGCGAACGAAGGTATGCTCACCCCGTTTTGCCATCGAACAGCTTTTCACAAGTCTCATCACTTTTTTGTGATGGCTACAGTGGGGAAGGCGTGAAAAACTTTTTTTCTTTTTTCCCACTACCACTACCACGGCGTTTGTGAGGAGCAAAGCCGATAAGGAGAGCAACACACTTGCAAGGGACCGTTGTTTCAAGCCGCTGCGCGTGCAATATCGAGCAACGCAACGGACGGCGAAAGTCCTTGAGCGGGCGTCTATTTATTGGAAAACTTGAATCGTGATCAGCAAGGTGATAATAAGAAAAGACACGTCAAACGGGGTTTGGAGTTTGAGGGAAAGCAGGAAATATGGACACAAGTTTGGAAAACATTGTACAAGCAAAGGTTTATGCTGAGCGAAATAAGAATAGAGCGGGACCGAAAAATATCGATATCAATTTCCTTATGTCAGTTCCTTGTCTTATTAAATTTTAAATATTTATTATCATGATTTGCAGCATCCTGAAACAAATTTGATAATTGTTATGAAAAGTCTGCCGCTGTGTGTAAAAGATCTTTTCAAGGTCTTAGTACATCACGCAAAACTTGCTGGATTAGATATGTTTTCTTTGACATTACTATCCATGGTTTACACAGTCAAAGTTGAGATTACATTTTCCCGAATGCTTGTGATGCATGTTAGTCCTGCACAGTTGGTTGTTACAATGAAAAAAATAACATTGAAAAAACATTATAAGGTGTCCACTAAGCGCATGAAGGAAAGTAAACAACTGACGACAGGTGGCGTTTTTTTTTTTTTCAGTGTGTTCATGCTAAACCCAATTCCAGGCAACCGGCTGCCCTGGTAGCTAAACCGATTTTGTTTGCCAATTTCTTCAGTTCTAGAAATCCGACCATCTTGAAATTTGTTTTGCGTGAGCAAACTATGAAGTTGTTTCTAAGAAAAATCATGTTCAATTTTTATGAGTTGATTAAACCTGCTTTTCAGTATTGTTTTTGTTTCAACATTTCTATATCAAGTAAGCAGGCTACTCAGGTTGCTAGCAAGTTTGACGTCTTTAAGTTTTTTATACTTTATCAGATATTTTAGAGCATTCGGATGCAAAATAAGTTACTATTTTTCTTTCTATTGATGTACATAGGTTTTAATTTCTATTAATTTTTGATGTCCAATTTACATTACTTAAATTTTTATTCTCACTAGAAATCCTTCAACTTTTTACCCACTGCTATTCTGAAAAACCACGTTAGACTTATGCTTTAAACATTCTATTAATCATAAGTAGTATTTTATTGTGGAAAGTATGAAAAGCTTTACATAATCGTAACTAGATAACTTCTTGGAACTGAAGCCACATATTTACACAAATGGAAAGAGGAAGGGTCAACGGAATTTTTATCAGAATATTGCATCGTTATTGGATTGGATATTTAAACGGTATTGGCCTCCAAAGTTGCTGGATAAACGGATAAACGGTTGCCTGAAATATGAAGTTTTTTATGCTTGCTCGTGATAGGAATGGTGCCACTTAACATAACCACGGAGAAGCATTCCTCAATCTTGGCAGTATTCTGTATTCTTCGAAAGAAGTTTTTCATAAATTATCAGTCAAATAAAATTGGAATGATCTCCCTATAAAGTAACCCCCTGTCAGTTTTCGACCTGATGGTTGTAGGGTTTAATGACTAAATTAAAGGCAGACGTCGCGGTTGTATTTTGTATGCTTATCCTTAACATCTCAAGGAAGAGAGCAAATCAGGTTTTTTCGTCAGTGTAGATTTGTTTGGATATACTTTTTTTATGGGTACCCACCTTTCACCTAACTTGACGTGATCATATCCATAAGATTCCTTTGCACAGTTATTGATACCGCTTGCATTAAAAAACTAAAACTAAAAAAATCCCTAATTTAAGAAAAAACCCTAATCTTTGCTCGTTATCTTGCGGTCTTTTGCCGGCACTTAAGCCATTAGTGTTGAAAAAAAATAGTAATTTGGTAACCCTTTTTTCTATTAGAAGGTTGCCTATTTTATCATTTTATCCCCGACTAAGAATATGCAATTATTTAGATGGAGTCTTTTCTTCAAATTGATCTAGAAAGTTGCGATCGGACGGTACTGGGACACACTTAGGTTGGCTGATTGGGATCATCTAGAATCCCCAAAAGATTCTTTTTTCCAGCACTAGCTTTGAGCAGATAACAACATCAGCTTGCCATCTTTTTGGTACTTTTTAATGCATGTGGCAACTGTTGGGAGGCTCCTTGTACTATAAATCACATCAGTCAGTTCCATTACTGGAGAAAATAAAACGGAATGTGACGTCCTTTTCATTGATTGTGAACCGCAGCTTCTGTTGAATGTTCAGAATGTTCCAGGGGCTTCAAATGGTCGGATGGAGCGAACCAGGCCCGCACTTTATAAACTTTCCCTTCGCCAGAAAGACCAGAATCTGATAGATACTAGTATCTGTCTGGCTGAGCGTAACCGGCTGTCAGGAAATACAACACAACAGCCAAATTTTTCTCAGACCCGGATAGAGGAGACGGTGTGAATAAACTTTTACGCAGATAACTTCATTGTTCTCCTCCTAGCTACTGGAAATTAAGATACAACGCTCTCAAGTTATGACAGTATGTAGTGAGAACGTAGACTAATGAAAAATCGGAACATATTTGTCGCTGTTTTGATGCTCACGCTAGCACTCATCAGAAGTCAATAATTGTGTTTCTTTAGCAGGATTTTGGGGCGGTCTGGTGACGAGATAATAACGGCTCCAGTCTCTACTCGGCAGGACCGGGGTTCAAATCCTAGCTGGATCGATCCTGATTATGGATCCGGAAAATTATCGCCTTAATAAAGCCAGATGTTTGCTAGCAATGTTGCATCTTCAAAACATCTTGTCATTCGGCTTATTTTCAGCATTTGCTCTTATACTGCCAGGTTGCGTAAGATTCAAGGTCAATTAAAGTATTTTTTTATTACTTATGCTGATTACTTGTTGTTTTTTTGTTACTTTGGATTTTTAATTTAATCTTTCTCTTTTATAAAGTAATTGACATAGTTTATTGACATAGTCTTTGATTTATGAATTATAACTGCTACAACTGCAAGGAAATAATTTCTACGATGTTGTTCTATTCTTATTTCGCTCGGTGTATGAAAATAGGAGTCAGTACAAGAAGAAACAATGAAAATCAAATTGAATGAACTGCAAAACTGTAAAAAAAAATTATTGCAAAGTATTAAAAGTGACACAGAAAGATGAATTTATTATTCTATTAAACAAAGAAGGCACAATTCCAATGCGCTTTCTCGAATCGAAAGGCACTACTACTAATTAATCTATAGGTCGTGAAACGAATTAGAATGTTTTCTAGTTGTATAATAACGATTTATAAACGTCTTCAAATAAATGAATCAAATGTGTAAAATTAACAAATTTGCTTGTTTTCCCCCATTTTCTCTTCGGCGAAATTTGTATAGTAAAAAAGGTAAGAAAAAAATGATCATGTTTGGTATAAGCTTTATTGGTAGATGATTCAGTTGATAAAAGGGTAAAAGAAAACTACTTCTAAACATCCATCGCTCTCCGCAGCTGACTAGAATTTCCTCTTTGAAGAATCGATCCGATTTGAAGGTTGGTATTTCGTCCCGAGGCAGCTGTCATCTCATGCCCATACCTGCAAGTCGAATCCCACCAGATGGTTACGATTACTTTACATTCCGTTCCGAATCACCTTGCAGTTTCTTACCTTCCCGAAACCCGTCCTGGCGTGACTAGAAATGTTGTGAAACGCGCGTTACGCAGACAACGGGAAGTCTCTCAGCGAGAGAGTCCTTCGTCCGGTTCATCCACCCGCCGTCCAACGAGCCGTCGACGTAGATTCACCATCAACGGACTGTCCGGTGGTATACCTTCGCGTTGCAGAAAATGCATCGTTTCCCGGGCACAAACGGCCCATCCCATTGCTTCCGCCTGTCGGCCACCGATCACGCTCGGCTGCACCGGTTGTCTCCCGTCAACTGGCTGTTCATCTTCATCGTCCGTATCCTCGGCGTACGGGTCGTTTTGCAAAAAATCCAACTCATCCTGTAGCTCACGAATGCAGCCAAGAGCTTGCAGCATAAAGTCCGTAACTGCACCGCGTCCGGTCGAGGGTGATGATGAGTCGGGTGTGGTGGAGCTAACGGTGGTGCTCGTTGCCGATTCCATTGCCGTGGGAATGCATATCCTTTTGCCAGCCGTGGAACGATCCGCGTGGTAAGGGCCGGATGGAATTGTGTCCCGTTTTCGCTTTCTCGTACCGTCTGATGGTTGGCAGGTGCCAGATCTGTCACCACTCTTTGGAACGCTTTTTGACATGGTGGTAAGATGGCTTTGAAATTTGACACTCACTGTGTTGTTAAGGACGCTAACTCAACCGGACATCCTGTCACACGCACACAGCACCGGGCACACTATCAACACTGAGTTCCCCGTGATACAATACCCCAATACAATCACACTCAATCCGCGCCGATAACGAGCACGGATTCTGTAATCACTGCAGGTGTCACTTACAGCGCTGATGTTTGGTAGAGTGAATGCAATGAATCATCCGGGAAAGGTGGATCGAAGGTTTCGACTGTACGCGATGCACCGACTCGCTCGACGGCACTTCCCAAACTGAAACCGCGTGTTGTGCGTCGGGTGTCGGACGCACTTCGGAAGCGGGCAGGTTCTTCTTTCTTCCGCCCAACACTCGCACTCACACACATAAACATCCATAGTCGTTGTACTCGCACTCGTCTGCCGCCTGTCGACGGTTTCATAACGGTTTGTGCGTTCTGCTCAGCTGTCCCCCTTACCAACCAATGTTGATCGGAAGGGCGAACCCGGGAGGAATATGCACGGGAACATATGCAAGTTGCTGCTGCAGGCTGCAGACCGAAACGTACGTGACCCGGCAGTATGATCCCGCGAAAGCTGTACAGACGGTGCGTTGTAAGGGCGAGAGCCAGAGCGAGATGGTACGAAAACAACTGCCAGGGTTTTTGGTTGTTGTTGTTGTTGTTGTTGTTGTGTAGGTTGAAGGGACAGTGAAAGAAAGGCAAAGGGAAAGGACGGGATTTGCCTATCCTCTTTGCACCCAGTTTTATCAAAGGATCTGGGCACCATGGGCGCAAAGCTGAGAGTAGCGAGGAGTATGGAATGACTGTTGTTAAAAGAATATTAATTTATTTTATTCATAAATATTATTATAATTTATTATTACGGTTCTGGATAATGATGATCCTAGAGCTATACCAAAAAACCTTCCGAAGCCTAAGTCTAAATTCCCGAACGGCCTAACAGTAATTACCTCGCTACTAGTCCCATAGCCATTTTAAAAATAAATTTCGTTTTTTTTTAAATTTATTAATGTCTTTTTATTTTTTAATGTGCCTGACTTTCCACACAAAACATCAACTTCGGAGAGAGGTGAACTCAATAAAATATTCTTTCGTTTGCTGCTCAAGTCAGTTAGTCTTTTCAAGTCTTTGCAAATGATGTTCCCGCCTTCATTATTTTATCGATTACCTTACAGTCGAGGTACCTGTACCGTAAACCAGTTCAGGTAATGAATTTTGATGTGCCGTACATTTTACTTAATTTATTTATTTATTACTAACTATGAGGGCACGTCTCCGTATTGTCCATTAAACTTAGCTTAAGTTGGAAAATTGAACCGCAAAGCACACTTTTTATGATATATTTTTAAAAGTATACGATTTTTTTTCCAATTCATTGTGTTAAGAAATCAAACCAGAAAACTAGTTCATACCTGTCTAATAATTCAAAATCACAAAACCATTTTTTTTCTCACCGTTCAACCGTCGTTTTTATTTTCATTTTTCCATCGTTGTATCGTGGGCTGCTCCGTTCTGCCACAGCCCGCGTGTGGAGGTGATGTTTGCGCAGACTGCGCAGTACCGCGTGCAGCGTAGGCCACAAATCGGTTCGAACAGCTGCCACGAGTATTGCTTCCACCAGCGCCGATCAGTTCCGACCCTAGCCGAAAATTCGTAGCCAGAAGAAAGCGGGAAAGAGACACACGTACATGCACACGGCAGGACAGGAAGCGCACCACCCGGCACTAAGCGCAAGGGTTCGATCAAATGCGCGTACAACTGCTAGCAAATGCTGCTGCTGCTGCTGCTGAACGGCAAATCAGCACCGGGACAGAGAGGGAACAAAAAGGACTCGGATGGTTGGAGCGGGAATGGGATAGAGATGCAGGGTGTTTGATGTTTTGTTTCGCGTTTTTATGCTCTACCTTTTGTGTCCAGTTCCTCAACACCCGATGGCGTGCGTCGATGGTGGTGCGCTACGCGTGCCATGCGCAAGTGACGTACGCTAGCAGCACGCGCTGCAACTTGTAGTTTTTTTTTTTCTATGCTGGTGCCCTCAGCAAAAGGGATGCGGCGCTGTGAAGAGTAACGTACACTCAAGGGTTAGGGGATCGGTTTACCTTTATGCTTGAAAGGGCTCGAATCGAGCCGGCCGGAGAGCAATTAAATAAATGAACGAATAAAACTCCATTACATTTTATTTGCAGACGTATTGTAAATAACACGTTCTACATGCAACATTGAGTTACGATCAGTTTTAGAACGTCTTACCTACGGGAAGGATCTTAGGGGGTTTTTGAACCCCATTGACCCAATTGGTCCTTCCACGCAATCGAGGTGGACTCAATCTTCACATTCCCGCCATTACCATAACAGCGTTGCTGGCGAATCGGTACGTTGCTGAGCAGGGATGCCCAAAAATTGGAGCTCAGCACATCGTCACGGATTGGCGATGCATCTGGAAAATCGTCATCAGCCACAGACTCAATGCTGTATTGGCTGGTGCACAACAAAGTGCCACACGGACTGCTGCTCGACAGGATGAATCGGGCTCCTTCAGACTGCTTATTCTACTCCCAGATAGAGACTTTGGAGCTCAAGTTTGCCCTGTGCGCTAGGGTATCTAGTGCTTGGAGCATACTGATGCAGGCTATGGAAGCCATCGTCCCAAACCACAACATCAACTTCCCTTCCCTCCTCTTACCGATTTGAAGTCACATTAGCATAAGTAAAAGGATTCCCATCCTACGTTTGTTGGCAAACTACATCAACTATATTGTTGGAAACAAAAATGCAGCAATTTGGGAAAATATCCTAAAATATTCATTGTAATACCTGCACGTCCTCCTTACATGCACCGAACTTTTCTTTTGTACACTAGCTTTTAAGTTGTTTTAAATTAACAATTAAAAAACAGTTTCTGAACGAACGTTTCAAAAGACAATCTCTTCATACAAAAGCTTTGTCTTCAACAGGATTATCAAACAAATACATCTCTGATCTCTTCATCTCTGATGAAGAGTGATAAGGAACGATTGATGTGAATATCAAAGTGGGTTTTATTATTTTATTGTTGGATTTTATAATGTAAATAATTGTTTAAGGTTAAAGGCCAAAGAAAGATCTAGCTTTAATAAATTCCAATCATAAAACCTTCGTGCAGTAACCGTACTCGTGCTTAACATAACTTTTACTCATTTTCGAGCAAACAACCATCGTGTGGATATGTTATGCCGAAGACGCGTTCACTCATCAAAGTTCATTACGCTTTTCAGTGAAACAAGTGTTCTAGGAAAAGAGAAGAAAAACAACTACCATAAAAACAGCATTTAATAATACTGGCGTATGGAACGAAACGAAGCCCTGCATAAGTCAATTACACTAAGAGCGCAACATCCATGTGGAAAAATATCACTCGATAGATGTCTTGGAGACGGATGTCTTAACGAAACGATGATGCTATCTGTCTACAGGAGAGTGTACAGATTCGTCCTACCCGAAACAACAACAAAAAAGAGCAAGAAAACCCCCTGAAATCTCCTTGGTAAGTAATCCGCTTGCTTGCTGTTGCTCGCTTTTGCGAAGAGGAATATTTACGTAATGCAAATTTAGTCGATTGCTCGAGGACTGCCCCACAATCAAAGCCTCCAAAGAATAATGCCGAAATCTGTTTAAAGCATGCAGTCATCAGTGTGATGCGGGACCAGAAATGCGTATAAATTGTGTTGACAGTAAAGAGCAAATATAACCGATCATGGGTTTAGTATAACGTTAAGTGCGTGGGTAATGTAAGCCCAACTCACAGTGTCACATTGCTAATAACGCCGATTTGAACGTTTTGGTTGGTAAAAAGCTATTAAGTGAGTATAAACCGACACACATGATATTTTTGTGACCGTTATAATGGGTTTGTTTCAACAGGATTAATTTTTTAAAGAGGTTTTTATGTTTCTCCCAAGCTACAGCTATATTTCAGTACCTCCACCCTGTCGATATCAACGTCATGTGGCTAACTTGTAACTGTATATGATGATTTTAATAATGTGTATGATTAGTCCTCATATACAAGGTACATTATATGCCAAGGGTCTTCATAATTGTTGACTGCATCTTGCACAATGAGCTTCCGTGGTTCGCAAGATAAATTGGACGAAGTAGTATGGATGATTTCTTGATAGAATCCTCTTCGTCCATGCTGCATTTACCAAGAAACCATTAAGCTGAGTGGCACCCATTTGACTTCAGGTCTTGCAATCAAAAAGATATCCAAAAAGTCGCCGGATAGCCGGCGTTAAGCATTGAAGAAAAAATGACATGGAAAAGGATCAACAAAGGAGCCCTCTGATGTGTCAAATGTGTCTTTATTATTGCAATAAGTCCAGTTCTAACACATGATAAAGTGGTTAAATATGAGTGGAATTGAAGTTTGTTATATTTGAACAAACGGCGATTCAATTTAAAGCAAGCCATGAAATGAAACAATCTAAGTGTGTTAGCGCCAACCTCGAATGTAATCCGCAATGCATGAAATACATACATCGATACCAGTATTTGTATTATTGTTTAGTGATATTTGATAACAAAGAAAACAGTAAATATGGATTTTAAAAATAAAGTTTAGAGCGCCAAGTACCACCAAACAAGCCAGAAACACCCATAAAAGGCGCGAGTGAGAGCTTTCCGAAGAATGGATAAAAAACGTATGCAATAAATGCACAATTATTTGTTTTAATGTCGTTAAACCTTTTGAATATTATAATTATGGTTTGCAATAACAACTTTCAAATTATATTTCAAATGATAATACGGCTTGGATAAAACTAAACTCTTCAATGCTTAACGCTTGGATAACTTCAAGTAATACGTTTATTTATTCTTAATCCTGATTTGCCATTCGAATAATTAAAGCGCACTTTATAAAAAAAAAATCCAAATGAGGTCCTATTCCTGATTTAAATTTTTGGAACTTCGAAAACCAACTATCGTTGCTTCGCTTAGTTATTACGTTTGTTGCTTCCTGTATTTCTATCTTCGTATACCTTTCCATGAGGTTCGTTGCTTGATCGCAAACGATCCTTAAACAGCTGGTTGCTCGATCAAACTCATTCAAACGCATACCAACAAAATTGCAGCCAGCTGCAGCGGAATGCAGTGTAAGCGTGCTACATTAAGCCGAACGATCCAGGATAAGATCGCTACGCGCACGCATACACCCAACCAATGCCACAACAGGAGCAACATAAGGACATGAAAACAGTTTCTTAGCTCGAATGCAGCTGCTGTGCAGTGGAAGCAGGACTAAATCGAATGAGCTGCAGCAATAATAACAAAACATCCTGCCAAGAAGTTTACTTCCGTTTTTAGAGAACAAACTTAAATATATTCTTTTTCTACTATGATTCTTGGTGTGGTTGGCTATTAAAGTAAAAGGAATAAAAGCTTGGTGGCATTTTGTTTTGATATAAAATTTAGAAGATTTCCGTAGACGACCTGACCAGTTAGTTGTATATAGTTGTTTACTTGTTTAACCTCAACACTTCAGCCAACGCAACGCTGAAGACGCGTGGTTGTTTTCATTTTAATTATCACTCCTACGATACCTTGAGCACTGTTTGCAGCCATTTACCCGTTAGAATAAGACAGACGCACACATTTCTAATCGACACCACAGTGCGTGGGACACGTGCCATAGCGAGATACTTGTCACCCGCTAACGATGAGCAACAGTTGTATTTCGCCTATTTAATATCCTCCTGCTATCCAGAACACTCACACCACATATACACACTATCGTTGTCAACGATAATTTTGAACTGTATACCAGACACTCACAATTTGTAAGCATTGCCGACAATCTAAAATCCGATATGTTTCGACGGTTGCTCGCTGGAGTAATAATTCACTAGAATCTGTCCAATTAATGATTGCAACTAACGCACTCGTTATTCCTCGGGAGTTAGTTTTTACCACCTCGAAATTACCGTCTCGCAACGATTTAACGCCTTTTCTGCGAAGCGGATTGCCTACCTTGTTAGTGGTACCCGGTAACCTGCGTGCTATTGTACGTTGCGTGTAAAATGGAGGTTTGATGTGAAAGCAAATAACATGTGCAGAAGAGGATGTAGTGTGCCTCACGCATCCAGAGACTGAATCGAATTTTTGGCCATAGATCCATGAAATGGGGCTTTGTTTTGAATGTTTTCCAGGAAGTGGCAAATACCCTACACGAAGTTTGCTTCAATGGGAATGTTTTGTAAAGCTTTTTTTTTTGCATTTTTTTACACAGAGAAAATTGGAAAAGTTTTCCTCAGCAAATATCAATTTTGATGCAATAAATACCCGTAAAGGATAAACAAATACATCAAGTATTAGGAGCAGAAGAAAAAAAAACCCCTTTCATTGTGCTTTCAAAGAAAGAACCTGCTGCTAGGCAATGTGATTGTAAAAGTGCTGTGAAAAGGTCCTGCTGCGAGTAAGAGCCACTCTGTTACTACTGGCTAATACCGTTGCTGTTGGTGAAGTTCATTTGACAGCTGTCCCGACCTGGCTGTACTGCCAAGGATCCATGCATCGCCTGGATAAATGTTTTCCACTCGGCAAAGCACGACAATAATGAGACAAATAATAAACAACAGGCACGGTTGCAAATGACATCGAGAGATAAATATGTATGTGTATGTGTGTGTGTGTTCTCTTTTTTCTTCCTTTGTCTGGTTTGTGCGTGTTTTTGTTGTGATGTTTAAAATAAAAGCTCATCAACTTCGAAAAGACAGCAGTGGAATGTTATCACAATTTATCTACTCTCTTACAGAATACATGCGCTTACCGTTTTCTGTATTTATTCTTTTGTCCGGGTAGATAACAAAGCTAGGCTAAAATAACAGAAAAAAAGCAAGCCTCTCATTAATCATTCGCCCCCATAGTGCGTGGAAAACAGCGGTATAACAGTTAGTTGAGAAATCATTGCGCCTCAAAGTATGCAATGCAATGCTTGTTTGGTATCGTTGAAATTCACTCTCGTTGCACCAGTGTAAACAACGTACTGAAATCGGTGTTATTGTAAGATAATGTGATAACTAAAAATACTTTAGCCATTGTGTATAGTTTTGCCACAATAATACTTTCAGCAACTAATTAATCTAACCTTAAAAATCTTAAGGTTTGGATGAATGGTAAAGATTATTCATGCAATGTAGCTCCTTAGCAGCTTTTATGTTTCTTTTATTACTTTGTATTAGATTCAGGTGAACGCTAAACGCTAAACAGAGACGAAAACTACTTACAACGGACCAACCACACATATAAGGATGGCGCTGCAACGGGATGGACCATCAAACAATATTAAATCAACCGAGTATGTCTGGGATAAGACACATCAGTAGGAGGAAATGCCAAATAAAACACCTGTTAACACCCAGTCGAGACAAATCTCGACAATACGGCACGCTCGTAATAATTATAATAAATAAAAAAATAAATATTATTTATTTATAATTAATAAATAAATATTACTTTGTGTTAATACTTAGGGTTTGAATCTCAGAGACTATCTCTCTTTCCATTCCCCCGTAGTGACATTTTGGTTGCTAAGCAATGAAGACATAGTAACAATGCAAGTATCATTAGTTATTTTCGGAGGGCTATTTAACAAAATTCACCTTAATACAAAAATTAAACCTTTCATTCATTCCGAATATCAAAAGCTGTAAAATTTAACTAAAATTGTAAAACAACAAAAATCCCAAGTTTCAACCATTACCAACACACCCCTTTTGCGAGTGAGTTGCAAGGACATCAAGAGACTTGCATTCCGTTTATGTAATGTAATCAAACCCATGCTATAACAGCAGCTGGTTAGCTACACGGGTATAACTATTTATTCAGAATCACCACTGACCACCGATTCTTTGGTATAACCGACAACTTTTTCAAAGATCGGATAATCTTCGACGTTGTTATGGCGGACAGGTTGAAACCACGAGCAGAAGTCAAACTGGCACGAACGAACCAACAGCAGCAACTCTGAACCGTTCGTGAGTGTCACAAAAGCAGAGTTAGCTAAGGACGCCTTCGGGTCCGCGGCGAGGCAATTGATATTGTGAAAAGAATCATTCACTATGAAACCAGCTGCAGATGACGTACTTGACGTCGTTCTAGTTGAGCAGCCGCATTGCAACGAACCGTTGGGGGTGACCCGTTCCATTGCAAAAGTTTGCTGGTTCACTTTCGTACGTGCTCAATGGTTGGATCACTGTGGAGAAGAAAAAAGAGTCTTAAAATTGTTGAACATTGTGCATGTGATATCACGAATTGTTCTTATTACAACTGCAGGCGGTGATTGCTTGCAGCGTTTTATTTCCAAGAATATGCAATCCAGCTTCTAAACACATGCTCTAAAAATGTTGTTCCGTAGCCATTGATAGCGAAGCCACAGGAAACGGCACAGCCAATTAAATATTAGATTCTGTATTTGCAATTCCAATTTTGAATTCTTAGCAAAAAAAAAATCCTAAGAACGGTTGAAAGCTGGTTTCGTACGATATCGTCTTTTGCGGCTAATTTTATTCATACATATGTTGGGTTTTCGGTGGCTTCATTTTTGTTCGCACGCATAGTTCGCCCGAGGTCTGTGTGCATGATCCTACACAACACACGAACCAGATGGGCCAATCCGATTCATGCATCACTGCAGAAAGGATCTCGACTGTTGTACGGCACACGTTTGCCACATGTGTGCGAGAGCAACAGACCAAGTGAGACGGCTTGAAAAATATGCAACGGAAATTGAAATGAATATCCACCTAGAGAATGTTCCGACACGGAATTATATTGAGGTTATTCATTTATGTATTTAATCATTTGAATGGTTTTAATCGCTTACCTTTGATTTATCTGCTTTTTTATTTAGTAACTGATTTATATAGATTTTTTGTAAAAGTGTTTTCTTAGTTGTGTTTTTAAATATTTTCTTTTGTAGCATTGCTTTTTTATAATTTATGCTAAGTACATTTTTTCGTCATTATATATGAATCTTTTGACAATGCGGCTTGATGAATTAAAAATAAATCAATTTTTCTTTAATTTTATGCATACAAATACATGCACATGGATATGCATGTATTTGCTTACAAAAGTAAGTTGATTAGTTGCTCTTTACTTTTTTGTTTTCTTTTATTTACTTTTGTTTAATTTTTATATTTTATTTTAAATACATTGTAATCAAATACAATTCAACATGTAAATACGTATTTCAATCAGAAAACGGACCGGGTCTTTTAAATTCAACCAATCTATGTATGCTTTCTTTTTTGTGCCTCTTCTGTACACTGAGCGACCGTCGCCTTGGAAACAGGCGCGGTTTCATATTCTAGCTTCCTTTCTATTCTGTCCTATTCCTCTCTCTCTGTCTTTCTCGCTCCTGTGTATCCTTTTTCTCGTCGCCACACTGTGACCTCTCTCCTTCATCACAACGACCGTTGGGCTTCCCGTCGACGTGCGAACCCTTCGATCAGCTGCTACTTCACCCGACCCGTGGGCCACATCATATGGCTTCCAGATTCGTTTTCCCCTTGGCTGCGCACATTCTACGTTAAAGCTCGTACCGTACCGTATTCCTGCGATAAAGAGAGGGTGGTAACTCAGGAAATATTACACATTTTACCAACGTGAAGTGGACCAAACCGGGACGAAACTTTATGCAGCCGCATGCAGTTCCTTGTTGTCAATCGTTCGGTACGGTTCGGTACCCGGCAATCCGTTGAAAGCGTACGTTTATAATTTCCGCGCAACAGAGCTGTGCCCTGGCTCGCGTAGTGGAATTGATTGGCTCCTACGCTCCTCTACGGTTCGACAAATTGAATATCCCGTTTCCGTTTAGAGCGACAATCACCAGGAGCTGGGTCTGGACCATTACATCACCATGATACCCAGTCCATTGGAAGCGTGCGATGAGGAGGAACAGCGCGATCGACGGTCGGGTGAGCGACCACTAACGGCGGTTTTCATGTACGAGCGGCTGAAACGGATGTCCAACGAGCACGGGCTGAACCTTTCGCCGGAGGAGCTTTTGGCCAGTGCCTATCTGGGGCACAACTTGGTGTACAAAGTACAGCCACCAATTGGGTGCAGTGTGCCGGAAGAGAGTGACAGAGTGGCTAATGCTTGAGAATAATGGAGATAACAACAGCGTCTCAGAGGGGGAAAAACACACACACACACTCACATTCACAGCATCGATTCTAGTCGTCAAACCAAAGAGAAGAAATCGTTCCGGAAGGGAGGCCTGCTTGATTCTGGCTGCAGGAAGCATGACGCGAAGGCAAACAAAGCCGTCGAAGCTGTCAGAAGAAATGGCTCTACGTTGATGCTGCTCCGATTACACGTTGCCTACATTTAGGCGGTGTCAAAGCAGGCTACTTTGACCATTATTACATGTACTAGGAAATATATTACATTGGATATTACATTACTAGGAAAACAGTTTTATCCATCCAACAGTATCAATACACGTATTATTAAACACTTTTGTACTTGTGTAAGCATCGTAAGACAGCCTAACCGAAATCCAAAGAAAAGCAAAGGTCAAATAATTAAAAGCCATCAGTCGGAAGGATGGATTGCATTAGTCGAAGGTTTCGCCCGGGGATTCAAGGGTTGGCACGCGTAGGCATAACGCTGAAGAAAATAAATCCTTTCTTGCAAATCTACTTATCGGTCCTTGAGGTTCACTAAGCGTTCTCTTTTCGGCGAAATCAGTAACAACTAACTTACTTTAGCTGTAGAAATCGATAAAACAAAATGGGAAGACTTCGAACGATCTTCAATTGACTGCGTTTAAGAAACAGAAGGTTTGCCAGAATGATGGCGAAGCTTTAGTTGGATCTAGTGCACGAAATGAGATGCTTGTTAAAGGATAAATTTTATCCTAGAAAACATCAATATTGAAAAAAGGCATTACATACTTGAAGGCAATACAAAAGCGGCATCCATCATTATTCTGTTTAGAAAAATAACAATTTTATTACATAATTGAACTTTATTGAACAATTAAAAATTCAGAAACCAAAACGTTAATACGAAAATGTTGCTAAATACTTCAATTCGAATGTAAGTAACATAATTTGTTACACATTTTTGAATTATTTTTGTAGTATAATTAGTAAATTTAAGGAGCGAGACTACTGTTAGTGCTGATTAAATAAATAAAGTAAACATTCATCGTCACTCTTCACCTGAAACATTAAATGATCGTCTTTTTTCAGCCTAAGCCTATGCTTAGACTAGCATGCGAAACTATTTGAGAACTTATTTACTTACTTACTGACTTTCATACTTTATAAAGTAAACAAATAAGTAAAAAGAAGCAGAAAAGAAATAAGTTTATCGACTTTCAGCTATTTATTTTTAAAAAAAGTTTATTGTATTTCGATCGGTGTAAAAATAAGTAGCATAAAAAGTACTTCTCATGGCATAGCTAGAAAACAAAATAAATTCATCAACAAAACATATTAACACATAAGCCGATAGTTACTGTCTACGGAAGATAACCAAACGAAATCATCATACAGAAGCTAGCTTTACATTGTTTTATCAACTTGAACCTTCGCCCACTCCTTCGAGCGCAAACTTCCGCATTACGAGCTCATTTATCACTATTATCAGCCAATTAATCACGGACATTGACAAAACTGTTAATCGATGTAATGGCTTTTTTGTGCTGTAAAGCTATGCGCGTTTGCCAGCCTTCTTCTTCTACCTACTTCTTCTATAAAGAGAGTCTCGTTCTCTTTTTTTCACGCGTACTGGTCGATAACGATACTTTGCTGAGGGTTGTTACTGGGTGTGATTGGAGTTTGTGTACATGTAGAGTGTAATCTAATTATGTGATGCATGAAAAATCAAATCATAAGCCTTCCTGCGATAATGAAGCTGTCATATGAAGCGAAAGCGCCATGCAACGTAGTAATTCGATCCGTTTTAGTAATGCAATAGCACAGGTAGTCTGTTGGATGTTGCTATAAACGAACAAAACTTTCTCAGTATTCTCGGAACGACATTAAAAATTGATTTTCATTTTATACATTTTTGGCATACCAATGCTAAGGCAAACCCGGATTGAGCAACATAAGTTCGTTTGGTAAAGAGGCGATTGTGGTCTCAATGGCTCAAATCCTCTTTAAATAAAAGAAAAAAACATCTGCGTTTAATCTGTCATATAAGCATCATACAACCTGCCACGATCTCCCGGTTATTTTTTTCTGTTCTTATTTTCAAATGTTTTTTTTTTCCTTTTAAATGTGTTCAAGAAATTATTTAACTCTGCTTAGACAAAACCATCACTCAATTTTTTTAATCAATTCATTTTTTTCGATTTTTTAGCTACGTCACATGAGTACAATATAGACAAATAAACTCCATGTGAAAATCTACCGATTCTTTGCATCTTCATCTTAACGTTTAGTAGTTCATGAAAAGTACTGATACCTTACATCTCAAGTTATTACAGTGATCAGTAAGGTGGTCGTGGATTTTTATTGTTCGATTAATGTATTCATCCTCAAGTATGTTAGTATTTACATGATTAATGTTAGTTTGCGAGACGCAGCTAATAAGCTTTTCAGCGCTGTTGTCATAATGTATGCCAAGAGGCAGGAATTTGAGCATAATAATTAATATTGCGCTAAGGCTAGTGGTTAGTACAAACTTACAAGCTAATCAACTACTTAAAAATCCAGTCAAACTACTTTACAAAATAACTTATCATCTAAATACTAGATTCTGCACCAGTTGGTGAGTTGAGGCTTCTGCTGATGCTTGTAGCCGGTTGATGATGTTGTCTGCTATGCCGTTAAATGGTGCTGTGTTGGCTTCATCGTAGAGCCGTGTCCAGCCCGGAGCGTCCAGGATGAATTCGGAGTCGGAGGAATTTATTGCAGCCAGTTTTTACCTTTCGCAGATTCGTCCTTGCACAGGAACGCCAGACAGGAATGCCGTCCGTTGCTGTGGGTAGGACGATCTGTTTGTAGATGGCTAGCTTGTTTTTTGGATGGAGCTTGGAGCTTCTATTGATGAGTGGATATAACTTCCTGGGATGTATCTTTTGTATGGTGATGGAACAGCATATAGTATAAAAGTATAATAGTGACTCCGAGGTACCGGATCGTGGATCTCCACGGCAACCGGATGCTGTCTATGGTGATGTTGTGTGTTTGTGGATTGATGAGCCGGTTTGTCAGACGATGAGGGATGACTATCGCCTGGGTCTTGGTGTACTTGATTTTAAATTTACCGGTCAGTAACGTACTGTTGGATTTTGGACAGTGAACGTTGGGCGCTGTTCCTCAACTCTGCAGGGGTCCTATCCTTCGTCGCGATGGCCATGTCGTCTGCGAACAGGAACATGTGCGCACCAGCGGGAAGGGCTGGTAGGTCCGTAGTATACAGCAGATAGAGCAGAGGCCCTAATTTGCTGCCCTGTGGAACACCAGCTGATACTGCAGCTTCACCGGAGGTGCCTGATGAAACAACGACCCGGAACGTTTAGATAGTTGTGCAGAATCTTTACCAGGTGAGCTGGAACGCTGAACCTGCACAACTTGTAGATGAGCCCGTTGTGCCACACGTTGTTGAACGCCTTCTTAATCGAAACTCGTCTATTGTTGTAGATGGTGTTCTTCAGTCGAAGAAGCTATAGTGTGGAGGAATAGACGGCCCCAGTGGTCGTGGTAAAACGTTTATCCATATTAGTAAGGAACTCTTTAGTCTAGTAAATTTGGTACTCTAAATTCTATCACTTCTACCTCCAAATTCTAGTCTTGAAGTTGATATTCGTCTTCTTAGCTTACTAGCTTAGCTTACTAAGAAACACCGGCCATTGAATGGTAAACTAGAATTATTGGTACCACGTTGTTGGATAAAAAGTCAGCACTACAGAGTAACAGTCCGGATGGGATTTGCAATCCATCCATGGCGTTTGAATGGGATTTGTTTATGTTTTTTTTTATTCTTATTGAATGGCCTGGCCGAATTGCATGAGAAAGTACTTATTGTAGAGCCAAAACAGGGGAAAAAATACTGACAAAAGCAACATTCTAGACCCGCCCTGAATGAGTTATAAAATTCGTCTAATTTTCGTACTGAGGTTTTTATCTACAATTTGATAATTTTTTTTTACTGCAGTGCCACAAAGCTCTTGGATACTTTGTAATAGCTAGCATCGGAATTTTGAATCAAACGGGAATCGAAAATGGTGTTTTATGCAAGTAAATTACCCTAGTGAATTACTTTTTATGTAAAATCAATATTTCTTAAGTTGTCAATTACTGAAACCCGAAGCCTAATGCAGAATGTGGATTTGTAATAACGATAATTATTGAATTTACTGTGACACAAAATAAACACCACATAATAAAGTAAACATCACAAGCACAGTGCACTCAATTTCGTGCGTGCTTGTGTTGCATCCATGATCCATCATTGTGCTGGAGCACAAAACGTGTTCGTAATTTTAATTTCCACCCATCTGCGACACATTTTCATGTCGCATCTCATTTGAAACGACATTTTGATATAATTTACCTCAAAAATTACACCTCCAGGCAACGGAGTTTCTTCTCTGGCGGTAGAATAAAAACGATCCTGGCAGCAGGTTGTCAAACAATGCACTTCCACGCTAGAACTCGACAACTGGTGGCAAAAAGCCATGACTTCCCGTTGCAATTTGCCACTCACCAACGCATCGCTAGTTCGCCCCAGGCCGCCTATCTCTGGCTTTGCGTGCTAGAAAGACTTCTGCTACATCCGACATAGAAGTGTTCCATTTGACTTGTAAAGATGCCACCGCAACAACAATAAAACCAAGCGAGCGTAGTTTGCCTTCAGTTTCAATGCCCATCATCGTCACACTTACAACAGCCAACCCACAAGGCGCAGGTTTGCCCCGAAACTGTTGAAGCTGCACAATTTGAACGGGTGAAAAGTGATCGTCTATACCCGGGGAAAAAGTTTTTCCATACCGTTTCCGTATCTATCAGAAGTTTTTCCGCGTGTTCTGACTGCCCGTAATTATTCTGCGAACGTCGTCAGTCGTTGGGCCCATCCGGGAACTCCACTAGTTACACGCGATTGTGCATGTGTAAAGATCCTGAGAATTGCAGCGAAAAGTAATTTCCATGCGGAAACGAATTGTTGTTGCTGCAGTACAAACAAGCATTCAGCATAAACCAACTAAACTAGAAAGGTGTGACTTTGCTGCTGCACAAACCGTTGTTCATTTCACAAACCAACTACACCTTCCCGGCAGCAATCGGTACAAATAGTCACATTTCAATTTCGGTCCTCGGAGCACGGCGAATGCGTTTGTGGAACGGGAAATTCATAATTTCAAAACTTTCTCCCATCCTGTCAGCAGTCAGCAGTGTCGCCCATGGTACAATCGTGCTTGGCGTGAGGCTTCCCAGTTGGCGAAAAGTTGGCCAACGTTGGCAGAACTTTTGCTTCTGACAAATGTCATCAAAGCAAATGGCCGGAAAACTAATGGTTAGCCTAGTTGGAAAACCGTGCAATTAGGTTGATCGAAAGTGGAGCGCTTTTTCACCGAAATCGAGCATGAAGCGCGGTAGCAGGGAGATATGAAAATACTTCGCTATGGATGGAGACAAGGTTACAACAGTACAGTGAGTGTTGCGTAAAGTTTGCTACATTGTTTCTTCTGCTGTTAAGTAATCACATTACGTACACACACACACGCACTACTCGATGTAATTCCACGATAACATGCTTTTTGTTCACACCGCCTAAAAGTATGCATTAACTAAGCCATTGATGCTTCGTGCTGATTGATGAAAGTGATGTTAAGAAACAGGGCTGCGTTCCGTTCTCAATTCAGTGTGGCATACAGTTATTTTCATCGAAAAAGTATTCAAATAACATATTGTGCAAGTATTTTAATTATTATTATCTTCCCCTACGAGACTAATGTAATGGCAGTGATTGTTGGTAGGAACGTCCCACTTCTGACAGATCAACAAAAAAAGATCTTTAATGGTAGCTCTATGCGGATGTTGTCACGTCGAGGGTTCAGTGGCAACTGTTTATTTTCTAGCTCAATTTACTAACTTCCACTAAATTACTCTAACAAATTACGATAATTCATTCATTCACCGTAATGCAGATAGCCTGCATTTTGGCGTACACGTCTGAAATGACGAAGCGACGGTGTTGAAACGACAGGACCAGGGTTCAAATCCCACCCGGACCGTACTTCCGTGGTGAGGACTGACTATCCAACTACGTGGTGTCGGCAACTCTAGTACTCTCATTAGAAGGCCGGCGTGACCTGGAAGCCAAGTCGTTAAGCCAAGAAGAAGATCTGACATGGCAGCAACCTAACTAAGTGACTGTATAAAACTGTCTAATTAACCTAAGCTACGCAGAATATTTCGGGTGTTGCAAGGGCTGCTATTTGATATTCGGAGGAGATATTTAAGCGTTAAAAAGTCACCAGGCAGAGTTGGTATTTTCTTATTTATTTTATTGCATGATCTGTGATTGGGAATCATAGTTCTGACATGTTCATGTTCATTTTATTTTATATTTGATTCTATTAGCTTGTGTATAATTATTGACATTATTGAATTTGATAGGAATTCGACCCATCCTCTGCTGTATTGCACTTGAAGCCCAACATTAAAGCTCTTTCACATACTATTTCGGATATTTTACCTTACCGATCTTTTCAGCGCTCGTTACTTTTTGTTACAAGTTACAATTTTTTAGTTAGTTTTAATTTTTTAAATTTCATTTCCGTATTTGAGCATGAACTTTTCGTCTTAAGACACTTTACAATCTTTACAATGAATGATTTAAGTAAACTTCACCCAAAGAGTTATAACAGCTCTTTTGGGAGTTGTTATAAAATAACTCATTCCGTAGAGTGAATAGTCGCCATAAGGTTTCGAATCTCAAAGAGTTTTCAAACTATTTTTTATTACAATTCTTTTTTTAAATTATTTAATAATAATTTATTAATTATTTGTTTTCATTGATCTGGACACTGGCAAAATGGACCGTACATAGATAAAGCGTCGTCGAGGGAATTCACAGAAAAAAACTACTCCTTCGGTTAACAGATTCTACCTGGTAGGAGCTCCACTCACGCTTTTTGTTATGTCCGGAAAAAAATCATCTTTCATTATGAATTTTTTTTCAACTGTTAACCATAAAAACTTCTATTCTACGCTTTCAGACGATTTTATTTACTCAGTCGGTATGAAATGCTAACGCCACTTCCACAATATTCGAAGCCAAGCAAAAAGCAAACAAACAATACGACTAGTCCAATGAAAACATCAATCAAAAAACCAGTCAACATGGAGCGTTCCCTTATACACCTCTTTTTTCGGCAAAAACGCGCGGAAGCACTTTAATGTTCTAAAACGATCAATTATTATCCACTTACCAGGTTGATGTGACTTACTGGCAGCATTGTAGTTACGCCGCGAGTGTGGTTCTAACACGCGTTCTAGTCACCGATACATTTTCATGACGAAATTCACCTCTCGAACGCACTTTACAGCGACATTTATCTGCAAACATTAATTGCATGTTTTATGATCAAATAAAGCGCAACTATGAGCGCCCTTTTAATACGTTTAGTGACACATTTTTCACGTCAATGTCACATTACTGGCGTAAGTGCTATCTTATCGTTCGTAACGCCAGAGATGACGTATGGTGCCAACAAAACCATGTTTGAACAGATTGTATTGGCTTGTAGGAAGAGATAAATAAAAACGAGTTTAAGTTAGAATTGGTATGCATGTATGGATTGGTTTTGGGCCGGGGATTTTGTTGGATGATTAATCACACTAGAGTGATTAAATTCATTTTTCTATTGCAACCAAAAATAAAAACAGTCAATTCAAAGAACATAACAGTTCGTTGCACATGCTCGACTCATTTCATTCAATCCTATCTGTCTACATACAGATACAGACAGACTATCTGTCTTTTAAACTGCCTGAGATAGCACACAACAAATGAACACATTCTTTGCGTTCTCTTTTCCCACTATCAAGCGTGTGCCCTTCGCCAGCTTCTAAATTCCTTCATGTCTACCGCAAAACGTTATCCTGCGTGATGAGAGCTTTTCCAACGATAATTTTAGGCGCCAGTTATCAGCATCCCTCGTGTACATGTATTCCAACACGCACCCAACACGATAGGCTGAAGCATAGCGCACCAACACCAACACCAAAAATCCACGCAACGAAGAGCGGCCACACAGAGGACTAAATGTTGATGCGACCGATCCTCCATAGTTATTGTATCGTCGATCGCCGTCCGAGCACGAGTGCGACGGATCTGCGCGTCGCGCCAGCTTGGAGTGTATATATTTTTTTTGTAGAAATTAGTCTTAGCGAAACAAAAAACTAACTGACCTCGGTTAACATATAGTTAAGCATCAAGCTGTATTTAAACGTAATTTTCGCATCGAAAATGAACTACCACATCTTGTACTAAAAGCAAAAAGAGGCAGCGTCATCGTGGTGGCATGTGCTGGAAACTTCAATAACCAGTTGACCGAACCAGCGGCAGCGTGCATTAACCTATCACGTGAGTAAATCTATTATCTTCCGGCAAATATTGATGGCCGTTCGGGTGCTATGCTGCAGGCTGTGAAAGTGATTAACGTCTCGTGTAACGAGTTTGTCCAAAATCAGCGTGCAAGCGGTTGGGTAGTTCCCCAAGTGGGATTATACATATAGTGAGTGATGAAGATACAGAAAAATGCGCAACTAGTAGTGGTAGTGACCTTAAACGTGACCATTGCAATCGCCAACTAAAAACACGTTGCACGAGCGATACACACGATAAGTGGTGCTTGAAAAGATTGCTGCTGGAAAAGATGCAAAATGAGTGTGGTGGTGTTTTTAGTTTGTTTCAGCATACAGTGCGTGTCAAATGTTGTTTTCGAAGTGGATTTGTTTCTTTTTTTCCCCGATGATAATCAAGAACCATAAAATATCTAGTACTAAAAAGGTAAAACAATCTTCGACAGTGCGTTTGAGCATGTTGCCGCACGCATTTCACTTACACCGATCGGTCTCCCTTGGCCTAAAATTAACGTACGTGCGGTGTGCGTCTCTTACACTGTCTGGGTGATTAAAGGACCGAACTAGAAAAAATAACAAACAAGGTCAAAGAGATAAAAAATACAACAAAAAAATCTTCTGCACGGTGTTGAGAAAATGTGCCGCTTCGGGCACGTAAAGATCGAAAATAGATCACTAGACGTTACGAGACGCCGGCTGCCGATAACAGGATGCGAAACGTGCCGCTCCCATCGGATGGCAGAGTTGCGTAGGAAAGGAAGAAAACCCTTCAGTACTAACCCTTCCTGTGGGGTGTCGTAGCAGCTTTAGGGAGACACCGACAAGAATGTTGTAAAACAGTGAACTAAGCAATTTTGAACAAAAAAAAAATCCCCCTTTCCCGTCTCGTGGGGTTAAATGTCTGTTATTCTAAAAGAGGCTTTTGACCGCTTGTCTGGATACACTTGGATCTTCGGTATACTAGCTATACTGAATTTCACTCTCACACTACCGATTCTACTCAATGCTTCCGGTCGTACTATCCACAGTAACTAAAATCTCACCGACAATCTCACATCCACGTTTAACTGGCACTATTCCTGTCGATCATACATTGCCGATTTGTCATCACGGTACACCGGGTTACACGCGCAACAGGCCAGCCGACCGGCTGTCGATTGAAAGTTAATTATATCCATCTATTCCCTTGGTGGGATTGTCTAGCCGTGGAATTGAGTTCTAGAGCTCATCGGCACACCATTCGATTGCCGATCGGCTCGTTTTTGGTCTCGTATTTGCGTCACGGTTGCTGACGATTCTGTCAACCCACTGACGTGTGCCGCAGGTGCGGTGCGGTGCTGTTGAGTAAATTGTTTACCGACTGTACTGTGTACCGGTGTGCGTGTGTTGTACGTTGAACGTGATAGATGAAGGGGAATGCTTGTAAGCACGTGACACCGCTGATAGTGAAAGTAGTACAGTGAGCGACGAACCTAGTGCAACGGAATTTGTAAACGGTGTTGGTGAAAAAAAAGTAACGAAACGAGTGAACACGTGTATGAAGCGACAGTTGTACGAAGGCAGCTCAAATGTAAACCCGTACCATTAGCTTATTTTATCGCCAGATAAGAGCCATTTTTTCTTCCGTTTGAATTGTAAAGATTTTTCGTTTTTGCAATGTTGTAGGTAATTTGTATTGTTTTGCCAAGTTAAGCCCGTCCATTGGGGGTAGGGCATGAGCAAATTACTCGCAACGATAGCAACGGAACAATGCGCTTCATGTGGCTTGAATCGAAGGACGGAGATTTTAATAGAATCGACAAATCATCGCCACTAAAGTTAGTGGAAGAACAGTAAACGAGCAATTCTTTTTAACGCCTCTAAGTACAGCAATTACTGGCAATCATTTACGGATTCAAAAAAAATTGGCGGATGCTTGTAATGAATTATGTTCTATTAAATTCTTGACTGTATTAAGGCAAGAAACAGTTAAGAACTGTCTCATCGTAAACAATATAAATACTGCGTATTTCACCGGCTCCAAAACACGTTTGGCTGGAGACGCGCAAGAACACTTGTTTACTACGCTTGTAACAAGCTATTTAACAAGAATGATAAGCTGTGTCATTTCCGTGATACCACTTACAATTACATGATAACAAACTAAGCTTATTCAGCGAAGCATGTCACAGTGATTTAAATTTGAGCTGGTACATTAGTCTAAACAGTGAAGAATGGACAAAATGGACATGACGTTTCCATTATGAAGTGATCTATTGTGGATGATTTGGAGAAAATTTTGGATACACAGAGACGAAACAATAGTATGATTACATAATTTTGCAGTTCCACAAACTCAAAAAAATATTTTTTTGTAAAAAAATTTAGTGTCCCATAATGCTTGTAATAAATTGTGAAACACTTTTACCAAGCATAGGTTTCAAAAGCATTAGTACCAATTACGTATATCAGCTTAGTTTTACTATTACTTTCAACACTGTATTTTCCTAATATGGCATAATGCTGGAATGACACAGATTCAATCTTCTTTTCTATTAATTAGCACAATGTGTAACAATTTAGTCATCACTGTCATACTAAGCAATTAACGTCATCGTAGCTCAGATTGAACACGTTGGCTTGGAGGGAGCTACAATTAATTAAGGAGTAAGTGTCAACCGACGGTGGAATTTACATGAATACACTCTTATAGACAATAGAATAAGTCCGCAGAAGACGCTGTTAAAAAACGCTTTAGAATGATGTTAGAATGTCGACTTTCAACTAATCGGCTTCGTTTTTCTTCTGTAAAATTTGGTTGGCTATTCATGATCATTCCGACATGACTAAAGCATTTAAAATAAGATCATTCATGAATTTCCACATTTAAACGCTAAAACTAGCAAACATGAGAAAATCTGTTAACTTTGAAATTCAATTTTTTGCTTTTATAGTTTCCTTTTCAACCTCCGTTTCAACCTACAAATGGGTCAGGGTTGATAACAGAAAAAGCAATAATTGAATAAAAGATGTTGATAGTAGAACGATTCTTCTTCTTGAGCTTAATGACCTCTAGGCAGTCAGTTGGATAGTCAGTTCGTACTACGAGGGAACGGTCCGGATGGGATTTGAACTCCGGTTCAGCCGTTTGAAGACTGACGCCTTTGATGTTGATTTCTAAAAGCAATATGATATGGTTATTCTCAGTTAAAGTATTGAACGCATTTGTGCTTTGAAGTTTGAGTTTTTCTTCTATTGTTTGTCATTGTACTTCTCTATTTCCTTTTCAAACGTAAAAACAAATAAGTAATTTCAGAAGAAAAAAACTATTTTGTTTCCCCATTAACAAATACATTTCAAAAATCACAAATTGCTTCAAAATGTCTTCTGAAACAGATTCAGCGGGTGGTTCTTGCACCAAACAGTTGAGCACAAACATAAAAATCCAGACTGAATCAATTACGTGAAGCATGTCACGGATTCGATGGTGTAGCAAAAACATACGTTACAACAGGTACGACATAAAACAGAAGAGAACAAGAATGTAAAGGAACAAACTGTACGAATCCTCTTCTTTCGTCTTCATTCATTTTAATGAGTCTGTTCTACAACGATGCGAACAAGGGACATATTTGCAACACGTTACTTTTATTTTATTTTTTCGTGGTTCGCTTTTCCTCTACTAATGTTTTTAATCCCCCTATTCTTCACGAGCATAATATTTGGAATCGTACAGCGTTCAGGGCGGGCCTTCATCATTTGGTATCGAAAAAGAAAAACAATATTTTTCTATGTCTCATGTTTTATTTTGTTTGAAAATTATATCGACTTCATATCACAAAGAAAACCGTGTTCCAAATAATAAGCTTACCACTGTATATAATCTCTTGAACACTCTATTTCCCCATTACCTACACGTTCATAATACGTTACAGTTCAACGCTTGATCAAAATTGCCAACAACAGGTTTATTGTCAATTAATCAGGCTTGACAGTGTGCACCATCCAGGGCGCACGCTACCACCCGCATGGTTCCCTTTCGGGGGGATAGAAGATATGGGACGCGTGTGTATGGGTTAGCGCTCCTGCAGGACGTCAGAGATATACTGACAGAGTCCCCCACGATAAGCCCCATTCCAAAGTGAACGCGTGTGACTTTGCAAATGCGCACCGCGCATGTTGAGGACCACCGAACAAACCGAACAACTTCAAACGACGGCAATACAGACCGCTTGATAAGCGACAATTGTTATTGATAGCAGCAGCAAGATGTTGAATGGTCTGGCCTCCATCTTAATGATGGGATGATCGTAAATGGTCACGGGGAAGATCATTTTTCGACGTGATTCGTAACCGTGCGGAAGCATGGCACTGAGTGGTTAAGATAAATCTCTGTAGGTCGTAAATTAATTGTGTAGCTCAGTGCATCTAGTTGTAAAGTGTTGCATCCTTAAGTAGACAATAATTGGTTTTATTACTTTCAACATTTTTTCTCTCTCCCTTGGACTTGTTTTCAAACGGCCAGAAATTATATCCTGCCTTCGTCTGAAGTCCTACCACCACGAAAGACTGAACAAATCCTAAATCCATCATGGCACGGAGACTAACACCAAACGTGCTGTTTGTAGCAATGTTGCTTGCAACGTCCACCTGCGGTACCCTTGCTGCACCAAAAGCGGGAGATTTGGAGCTTATCATACTGCACAACAATGACATGCACGCCCGGTTCGAGCAAACCGGAGCTTATAGCAACGAATGCCAACCTTCCGACGTTGCTAGCAACCATTGCTATGGAGGATTTGCACGCGTTGCGCACAAGTGAGTAGATCGTGTTGATAGTAGTGATAAGTTTTGATACATTGTCATTTTTCTGACCAGAGTACGCGAATACCGAGCGTCTGAAGCTGCCGGTGGCCTTCCGGTGTTGTATCTCAATGCCGGTGATACTTACACCGGGACGCCTTGGTTTTCCATCTTTAAGGACAATATTACGGCCGCCTTCCTCAACGTGCTAAAGCCCGATGCAATCGTGAGTCGTGACAACTTCAAACGTTTAACAAGCATTTTAACAGTAACTTTAATGTTCCCTTGCAGTCACTAGGCAACCATGAGTTCGATCTGGGTGTGGCGGGTTTAGTTCCATTCCTTAACGAGGTCGACTTTCCGGTGCTGGTCACTAATCTTGACCTATCTAAAACACCCGAAATGCAGTCGACAAAATCGTTACAGCGGTCCGTTGTTTTTACGAAAGCGGGCGTACGGATAGGTGTTATCGGATATTTGACTCCGGAGACCAAACAATTATCGCCGACCAATACGGTCGAGTTTTTGGATGAAATCGACACGATCAAGTAAGTATACTCAAATAACTAAAGATGCGTTATCGGGATGTTACGTCTGTGAAGACAAAAATACGCCTAAAAGTATGCAATGGCGTGCATCTTCTCAGAAATCCAACTGGCAACATCATATTACAGCTCGGTTCGTTTTTTTTTTATTTTCCTTCAGCAAAGAGGCGTCCGCATTGAAGGAGCAAGGAGTGAATATTCTCATTGCACTCGGTCACAGTGGATTGGAACGGGATAAAGAAATTGCTGCCCACTGTCCCGATGTGGATCTTGTCATTGGTGGTCATTCGCATACGTTCCTGTACAGTGGCTCCGCGCCGGATGTCGAAGATCCGGCCGGTCCGTATCCGGTGATGGTGAAGAATGCTGCCGGAAAGGATGTTCCTGTGGTGCAGGCATACGCTTACACCAAGTATCTCGGCTATCTGCACCTTATGTTCGACGCGGAAGGCAACCTGATCGAACTGGACGGAAGTCCCATACTGCTGAACGGTACGGTAGAGCGAGACTCCGATGTACTGCAGCTGCTGGAACTCTATCGTCCCGGTATTTTGGCGTTGGACGCAGAGATTGGAGAGTCGAAGGTGTTTCTCGACTCTAGCCGGTGTCGGTTTGAGGAATGTAACATCGGCAACATGATTGCCGATTCGCTCGTCATCACGCATGCGACAACGCGCGAACAGAGCAACGATGGGTTCTGGACAGACGCAGCCATCGGGTTCATACAGGGCGGAGGTATACGGGCGTCCATAAACCGAGGTCCGATTAGTATGAAGGATCTGAAGACAGTGCTTCCGTTCGGTAATGCAATGGTGGTGACGGAAATCAATGGCACACAGCTACGCCAAATGCTAGAACAGAGTGTCCATCGGTATGACGGTGTATCTGGTTACGGGGAGTTCCTGCAGATGGCAGGCGTAAACGTAGAGTACGATCTAACGCGACCTCCGATGCAGCGCGTAGTGCACGTTAAGGTGCGCTGCGCCCGCTGCCAGGTACCGGCGTACGAGGATCTGAAAGACGACGAACACTATCGTGTTTTATTGAGCCAGTTCCTGTACGATGGAGGCGATGGGTATGATATGCTTCCGAACTCACCGAAAGAGTTGCTCACGTTCGGTGAGTATGAAATTACTGAAGAGTACCTTAAGCAGTACTCGCCCATCTATCCTGCGATCGAGTGGCGTATCCGTATGGAAGGACAACCGCCCGGCACCAGTACCGACGGACCGGGTGCAGACACTACCACCATGATGACCACCAGCACAACCGAGGACAGTGGTGCTGAACGAGTGTACGGTGTTACGATTTCCACCCTTGGAATGATGCTACTATCAGTACTTTTGACGTACATGTAACATTCAGATACATGTGAACAGATTGCTGGATTAGGTTTCTCTGTTGAGAAATAGGGATGATTAATCCTGGGCCAGTTGTTACTTAGCTAGGAGACGATCTTAGAGGATAGAGCATGTTGGTTACGATCAGTGTTGAGTGCAGCAACAAGAAAAAGCAGAGAAACACAAACTTACTGAGTATTATGTTGTATGTTCTATTGTTACATAGTTGGTGAGGAAAAACAAAAACACAAAAAACAAAAACAACAAATAAAAAATATTATTTTTGTAACTGTAGTATTTCCAAGTGCTCTTGGCTTATTTATGTATTTAAGTCTTGGTATAAGGGCGCTATGCTCCATGCTGGTCCCATCATTATCGTTACTCTCACTAGTACCTCACTCTTAGTGAAACCTAGTGTCTGCTTCCATTCCTTCCATGACAACAAGCGATTCTATCCTAACCGCGGCGTACTAACAATTTACTTTAACCTGTACCAACCCACCTGAGTTTTGTCTGCACGCGTGACTCAAAAAGGGATTTAATCATATCGATCAGTAGATTGTTGAACAGTTTGTGGTTTTGTGTTTAAGTATGAATAATTCCAAATTACTACAAAATTAGAGTGGAATTGTGAAATTATTCCTATTCTTAAAAATTCACGACCGATCACTCAGCACAATCTAGGAAGCACTGGGAGATCTGTATTACAAAGCAGATCTGCTGAATTTATTTGCTATAATCTAAACATTTTTCTTGAAACATATAGAAACCTATCGATTAGTTTTGTTCAATTGGACTGTATGTTCTAATTGATGATAATTGTTTGGTTCTGTCCAAAATTGTCTATCGTCTACTTCCTTCATTTTTACTTTTTCAATGTTGTGTCTTTGCACCTGCGATCATCATTTTCGATCTTCTTAGACAGCACTTACTGGCAAGCTTTATAAAGTTATCATCAATATGAAAGTAATACAATAACATCATAACATTTGCTGGCCCGGTGGTGAGGCAACAACGACGATGATAAAAGTGGGGCCGGTGGAGAGGCGGCAGGAGTGTCGTTATTACGGGTTCTCGTAATTCCATAGTGAGGACTGCGGTTTCGAAAATAAAGCAACTACGGTATCAATAAGTCCAGTAGGTGATTCGATGAAGTGAAAGACAGCTGGTTAAGTCAAGAAGAAGAAGAAGAAGAAGAAGAAGAAGAAGAAGAAGAATCAAAGGCAAACCCATCAGAGCCGATATATTTCTACTCTGATTACATTAATTTATTTTCGGCTTATTCAATAATCATCCTCCCTGTACAGGTCAAACGAATGTTATCGAAAGGAATTCCGCTCAAACTCCGTCGCAAAAAAGATCCTTTCACGCAGAGATTGCTCACTGATCGTACTATTGTCATTGCGCTTACATCGTATTAGCACCCCACACATTATCCTCTATCCAATCAATGTAATGTGACACCTTAGTATACACTGCCTTCGAATTTCCAATGCCACAAATACCACCTGTCGACGTAATGGCAACCAAACCGTAAGAACAGCTTTTCGAATTAGTCACAACCTGTATCGGACCACCGGAATCCCCCTGGCAAGTGTCACGCCCCTCGACAATACTTCCAATGCACAACTGTCCATCCTTTATACCATTCTTGAACTTCCGATCGCCTTTGAAAGCTTTAACACATTCACCAACCGGGAACTCGTCCAGCTGCACCTTCATCATCACGGTGGACTGTACCGGATTGTAGGCTTCCATATACCCGAATCCAGTCGCGATGTAACGCGTTATGTTACGTTCCTCCGTTTCCCACAAGCAGGCCGGCCTGATGTTTTTCGTCAGTAAGATCGGGTACTTCAGCCTCACCAGAGCAATGTCATCGTACGAACGCGAAAACCGATAGTTTGGATGCTTTTGGACACTAGCAATATCACTCTCGCACTCGTCACCCGCATCGAATGTGGTGTCATATTCGCCGAGTCGAACTACCGTGGGTTCACCATACGCAAAGCAATGGGCCGCCGTCAGGATTTGCTGATCGCTAATGAGCGTACCGCCACAACTGTATTCGATTTCATCCTGGTTCCTCTGTTTCGGGAAACCCAGCAAGGCGTGATGTGGAAACTCACCATACTTTGCCTGTTCAACCCCGACAATCAGCTTAATAACATTCGTGCAGTTATACACTTCGAACTCGAACAGGTTTGGCTGGAGTGTAAGTGGTATCAGGGTTTGTCGATTTACGACAACATTTTGATATTCTTCACACTCTGCGAAATCGAAGAAATCATGTTAGAAGATGACAGTCAGAGCATGTATTTGGTACTACCATACTTACTTTCAGTCGCAATTCGTCCTGTAGTTATGAGCATTTGAAGTTATTCGAGCGACAAATTGAAAGATCATGAATAGTAAGACAAATAAAAATTTTATTGATACGATTTATGAATGACTGTAATTATGTAATTAAGAATGTAACGTCCGAAAGTCTATTACCCTGAGTGATACAGGATACAGGTGATACAAGAGCAGCACTAACAGCCATTACCATCGGCAGTGTCTTCTTTATTCGAACGAGTAAAGTTTTCATTGCTTTCAATAAGCCTTTGTTTCTTTTTTCAAAATATCAATCAAAATTACAAAAACAGTCTATGATTGGTGGAGCCTCAAACGGCTAAGCATCGACCAAACATCACAGATCGTTAGCCAATTCTATACTGTGCACTTAAGCACCGCACGCATCTTGCTCAATCCGATCAGTATTCGCATAAAGCTGCGATCGCCAGTCATTAAACTGGTCTTTCTATTTTTATGCCTTGGTCAGAGGGAGTGTATGGTCCGAAACTAAATTAACATGTTTCAATCATAATCCAATAAAAAATTTTCCAGTTTTACTTGTTTTTTTTTCACGCAAACTAAACTTGAATTTCAGGCAGCCAAAAAACTCGAATTTTTCAAATATTTGTAAGATATCTGATACCGGACGTGAAATGTTCGTGTTGCTAGAGCATTCTGAGCCGTAGGGGTTATTGTAGGACATAACAGCATCAAAACTCGATAACAATAAGCCTCAAAATAAAAATGTTAACATCTCTAGTTTGTCATTCTTAAATCTCCTTCCTAGCCGGATTCTTTCGCGGTCAAAGCCTCCGACAAATTGGTCCTTTAATTTCATCATGCTATGATGACTTCATGATGCCATCCACAAAAGTAAAAATTTGTAGAGATCGGGTGAAAATCATATCTACATATAGGAGCCTGTTTCCCAAAGGATGGGAGATTCCCCAAAGAATTATGGTTCTGGTTCGTGGTTTTTTCAGATGGCAATTATATCTTATACGCAGACAATGCATAAATATTTCGACAAATTCGTGAGCCGAGCAGGGTCGATTCAAGGCCTCACTTGGTGAGATCAACTCACTCACTAGTGCTGGTTCAGTCACTCACGTACTGCGACGGTCGTTATTTACGGTTTAAACGGACATGACGTTGTAGAATATCAGTGTGTTAAGGATACGGGTGTTGTTTTGGACTCGTAGCTCTCCTTCTATGAACTTTTCGATCACGTTGTACTAAAATTAGCTCACTACTAGGATAGATCGTAAGAATAACGCGTGAGCTTTTTTTATATTTTACACGAAATTGATTTTACTCGAAATTCTTCTTCAGTCGAGCACTTTGCTGAGGATGTTCACTTAGTTCAATAAGTCAACTCACTTTTTTGTTGTTCGCCGATATTTAACTCAGCTTTGCTATTCTGGCATGACACTCATCAACACAAATGTATAACTAATATCAGTACTGTTGACATACACACGGCACCTACTGTAAATAGATGCGCTGGACTATGGGTGTTAATCAATCTAATGTATATTTGTACAACCTAGTAAATGGGATTTCCCTATTGGGAATCACAGACGATCAATCAGAGCAATTAGAGAAAAAAACATTCTCAATCACGATGCAAATCGAACGAAGCAAAATAATAGTCAATTAATCTGCTAAGTCGTTTCGAACATCATTAACACATTGTTCCATGTTTTCAGCGTGATTAAGAAATGATGTGATAGCAAAAAAAACGTATTATTTTACAAATTTTTAGCTTAAATCTTTATTCTGATTTAACTGTGTATTAATTATTCTTTCCATTCGCATTAAATAAATATCGCCTAAGCCGGCTCAATTCAAACACTCGCACCATTCTCATGTCCCAACAGCATCGCGCAGCATACCGCACAAAACTGGCTTAAACTAATTTCATAGTGTACCCATTGTTATCGCCGCGCTCACATCCTATTAGCACCCCACACATTATCCTCTATCCAATCAATGTAATGTGACACCTTAGTGTACACTGCCTTCGAATTTCCAATGCCACAAATACCACCTGTCGACGTAATGGCAACCAAACCGTAAGAACAGCTTTTCGAATTAGTCACAACCTGTATCGGACCACCGGAATCCCCCTGGCAAGTGTCACGCCCCTCGACAATACTTCCAATGCACAACTGTCCATCCTTTATACCATTCTTGAACTTCCGATCGCCTTTGAAAGCTTTAACACATTCACCAACCGGGAACTCGTCCAGCTGCACCTTCATCATCACGGTGGACTGTACCGGATTGTAGGCTTCCATATACCCGAATCCAGTCGCGATGTAACGCGTTATGTTACGTTCCTCCGTTTCCCACAAGCACGCCGGCCGGATGTGTTTGGTCAGTAAGATCGGATACTTCAGCTTCACCAGAGCAATGTCATCGTACGAGCGCGAAAACGAGTAGTTCGGATGTCGTCTAATGCTGGCAATATCACTCTCGTACTCGTCACCCGCATCGAATGTGGTGTCATATTCGCCGAGTCGAACTACTGTGGGGTCACCTTCTGCAAAGCAATGGGCCGCCGTCAGGATATGCTGATCGCTAATGAGTGTACCGCCGCACTTGAAATCGAACTCTTTCGGGTTGTCCTCTTTCGGATAGCCTAGCAAGGCGTGATGTGGAAACTCGCCATACTTTGCCTGTTCACCTCCGACAATCAGTTGGATAACATTCGTGCAGTTATACACCTCGAACTGGATTGGCTTTGGTTGCAGTGTAAGTGGTATGAGGGTTTGTCGATTTACGACTATGTTTTGATACTCAATACATTCTGGGGAAAAGGAAAACAATCATGTTAGAAAATAGAAATCAATTCTTCGACGCACATGATGCTTCTCTACTTACTTTGTGTGGCTATTCGTCCTGTAATTGTAGGGTTGATCGATTGATAGACAAGTAAACAATTATATGGAAAAAGAATAACAAAGTTGGTTAGCACGATACACCTTTTCATCCAAACACCCGGAAGCCTATTACCTTGAGTAAAACAACAACACCAGCTTAACACGATCACTACCGCTGTTAAAAGCGTCTCCTTTTTACTAACATACGAGTTCTTCATAGTTGACGCCTCTAAACACTTATAAAAGTTTTATATACCGAAAAGTGAATCGAAATCATCCATCAAATGTAACACTTCGGCAGCTAATTCCATACTGTGCTCAAGCACGACACGAAGCTTCCTCACACCGATCGGTATATGCATGCAAGCTGCGATCAACAATCAACGAACTGGTCTTTCCACTTTTGTGCTTGTGTCATGATGGGTGTTACGCGCAGTATAAAACTAGTTTTTTTTTTCTTCTCACTGTGCCGGTTTGCATCTGCCGCTATCAACACCGATCGCCACAACGTTGAACCGCTCCAAGGTTCATCGACAATGCTTGAGTGGAACCGTGAGTTTAGTCGGAAGAGCTATAAAGATTCGTCCATCCGTCAGATTCAAGTTATGACTGAACATTGAGTACTCTTTTTGTAATATGGTTAACAACATATGTTGCCGAAAGTTGAAGAGCAAGTCTGTGTGTCATGGAGGCTCGGCCCATGCAGTATGCAGACGTTACTGATCAACTTAAGCGGTGTATTGGTATGTGTGGCATGGTGTGTTGTTAAATGGTGCTTTACCGACGATCGATTTTTTTCGGCGCGAGCCTTTAAAAAAAAAAACAAGGAAGTCAAAAATGGCAGGCCGAAACTATAGGTGATTGTAATTTCAAGGATGATTAGAATTATAAGCAATTTGCATGTACAGGTTGATCATGACATGAGCGGGCAATTGATTTCTAACAACTTGCTAACCACAAGAAATCAAAACATTGGTACAGAACAGATCAAAGAGACAGATAATTTTATTTCGTTCACCCATCGTCTACAGTGCTCATGTTTTGGCTCGACCTTACGAACTCCAAACGACGCTCTCGATCCAATCCAGATGCTTCTGGACCTTGGTGTAAGTGTACTTCTGATGCGACTCGTCACACTCGTGACCCTTGGCTTCTATACCGATAAGCCGATACACATCACCGGACTCAGCGTCAAGCGTTTGCACTAGACCACCACCGTCTCCATCGCATGACGCTTTCCACTCTACTTGAGACTCTAGACAGAGCAATGCGTCAGTGACTCCCTGCGGATAGTAGTCACTTCCAGCGTACTCTCGCGTGCACTGCTCATTCGGCACACTGTTCATCTGCACCTTAACCAATCGTGTATCCTGAGTGTCGTTCACTACGAGTCACAAAGGAAGTCATTCAGCAAGCACATATACACCAGCAGCACTTAGCTAACGTCCAACTTACCCAACTTGCCCGTCGTGAACCCCGTTGTAGTAAACTTTTCCGGTAGTTGCGTATCGTCCTCCGTCCACAGACAGGCAGGATAGATGTGCGAGGTAAAGGTGACCGGTTCGTTAAGACGAAGTAATCCAATATCGTTGTAGGATGACTTCGTCAGTTCGTCAAACGAGGGATGCAGAATGAGATCGTCACGTTCGACCAACAGCTCTGGAAGGGAAGAGTTACGCGTGTAGTCATGTCGTCCGAGAGATACCGTTTTATCACCCATCGTCCAGAAGCAGTGACCCGATACGAGTACAAAGCGATCACTTATAAGAGCACCACTGCAACGCAAAATGAAGGCCGTATCGTCTTCATCTTCGTAGAACCATTGACCGACGCGCACCTGATGAGGGAATTCACCGTCCCGTGCCGGTAGTCCGCTTGGAGGTGTTTTGTAGTCATTTGTCCTGCCTGGCACCTTGGACGATAAGGAAGAAATGATCTTTCGATACTCCTGACATTCTGGTCCGGTAGTAAAAGGGAAAATCAGATCTTAATTGCAAAGCAGGACACTTCGGACACAACATTACACCATCACTCACTTTGTTCCGCCAAACGAAGTCCTTGAAGGGTGAAATGGAGAAATGAGGAAGTACGAGAAAAGGAAAAATTTTAAATGTTCTACAAACCATCAACTACCGGGCACAAAACCTACCGTGAACTTCGTAAAGACACAACAATAGTACAACGACTGCCAACACAGTACCAAACGCTTTATTGCCCATTTCAGGGTGTCCTACGGTTCCACCTGCTACAACCGTATTTATACCCTAGCTCCAATCAACAACACGTTCGTACTGACTTCTAAAATCCAAATGCACTCGACCTATTTTGGCAAAGGGGTCATCCGGGATAATCTGTTTGCGGCTTCGCTGAAACCGGCCTTAACTGCCAAAATGATGATAAGAAAGGTGGTTCAAAATGGCAATGTTAATGGCATATACAAAGTGGAACAACAAGTTGAGATGATTTAAGAGCATTTTTATTTTGGTAGCAATGTATGGTAAAGTTCCTAAGGAAAAAAAACGCAGTCAAGGTAATTAAAATTCCTTTTATACAAAAATCGTGTGGTCCATTATTGATAGGCACTCTATTTCGCGATGATCTAATCAATCTTCATTTTCAATAATGAATTTTTCACAAGGCTTGCTAAATACAGTTGTAGTTCAAGATATAAAAAAAGGGTTTTGTAACTTGAAAAATGTTCAATAATTTGGCATGAAGAGCGATTTAGTCAACCATAATATCAACTTTCTTACAACTAAAACCATATTTTTCTCATATTGTACGGTACAACTTTAAATTTCACTTCCAAGAACGACTATCCATTCAGTAAACTTCAGTTCTGGCTAAGTTAAATGTTTCTATGCAATAAGAAGTACTGCCTACCAAATGTAATAAATATTGGGGATTGTTCAACATTCTAGAGCGCATTCGCACCCCACACGTTTGCTTCTATCCAATCGAGATAATGTGCCACTTCCGTATAGATCCCGTACGACTTCGCATACAAGCGATGTCGTACTCCAAGCGATGTAATGCCTACGATATAATACGTACAGGTCGTACCATTCGTCAGCAGCTGCAACGGACCACCGGAATCTCCCTGACAGGTGTCCTTCTTCGAGGTGGCGCTACCGACACACAGCTGACCTGGTCGCAATCCGTGGCGCAAACGCCGAAAGTATCGCGAGCAATCGTCTCTCGGAAATTCATCCAGCTGTACCTTCATCAGCGTTGGTGACAGTTCCGTGTCGAAGAAGTCGCGCCGTCCAAACCCGGACGCAACGAACTTCGATGTTGGTCGCTGCTTCGAATCCCACAGACAGGCTGGACGTATGTGTTTGCTTAACTGGACTGGCCGTTCAAGACGCACAATAGCTACATCATCGTACGGTTGGGTGCGTGGATATTTCGGATGTCGACGAATGCGATCGATCTTAAGCTGGAGCTCATCGTATGACTTTGACGTAGTGTCATACTCGCCGAGCCGTACTACCGTCGGATCGTGATCGGAAAAGCAATGAGCTGCCGTGAGGACATGCTGCTCACTGATCAATGTTCCACCGCACAGGAACTCAACATCAGATGGGTCGCTTTGCTTTGGGTAGCCCAACAGTGCTTGATGAGGAAATTCACCGTACCTTGCCTGCTGGCCGCCCACGATCAGCTTCAATTCGTTCGTACAGTTGTATACATTTATTTCGTGTGCGATTGGATTGATGAGCAGAGGTATGATTTTGTGTGTCGTGGTAATAACCTTACGATATTCGTTGCACTCTGGTAAGACCAAGAAGGGTGTAATTAGTAGTTGACTTCAGGCGAATATAATGCTACTTACTCTTCACGGCAAGTCTTTGACCTTTTAGTAGCATATGCGTGAAATAAAAACAAAACAAAATGCTAGGAGAATCGTTTTCTTTTACAACAAACAAATTTCCATACCAAGACTTGCGCTGCCGATTATAAAGAAAATATATCCTGCAAGATACGGTAGTTTCATTCTTGCATAAAACTTCACTCACACCACTGTCTAGTAGGAAAGATGGTCGAACAAATTGTCTCCTGCTATTAGAATCCTCATCAACAGTGTTTAAACAAAAGATTATTCTCGAACGGTTTGCCACAAACTAAAACGTTGAGAGTGGGCTTGACTCCAGTTTATGGACGATAGCATCCCATGTCAACTGACCAATCGGACACAAAACAGGTTTTTCACATTAAAGACAAACCACAGAAAGAGCAAAAATAGATTTGAATGAGGTGTGATTTCCCTACCAAACCCAAGGTGACACTTATCAAAAGCGTTTCAAGACCAAGAAGTCGAGGGGGCTTGCGAGTGCGTGTGAGGGTGTGACTGATTTGTTGATTCAGTTCACAGTGTTACAAGCATTTTATTCGAGCGAAGTTGGGTTGGTAATACAGCCAAGTCTGTTTGCTAACGATTACAGAAGTAAAGGCATCTTTTACAAGAACCTGACTTTTTCTTTTATTCGGTCGGTTTTGTACGGCGAAACACTCTAAGAAATTCCCATTCTTTCTGTAATATTTATGGAGATGCTAATACATCTTATGTGGAATGAACATCCATCTAGAATCGATTGAAATTTGCACTGCTCCACTTGCTCACAACGCTTTTGGATAACTGCAAAATTAAACTGATATATACTTACATCACAGGGGGCTAGATTACTTTTAAAATGTTATTAATTAAACTACTGACGTCGAGGCTGACGATGGTGCTAGGGTTGCCGAGGACACTGAAACATATGACACACCGCGTGGAGGATGCTCAAGTTGCATCTGAATCTGTTGCTACTGCTGTTGGCACAGGGGCTACCAGTGATGCTGGATAATGGTCCATGAGGCCTGCTATGGTAGTGTAGTCTCTCATATTAGTCATATGCCTAATCTTTTGGTACCTTAGACCTCAAGGTCTAAGGTACGTTTCATTACATTTTACAAGAAATGAAAGACTTCTGTTCGATGCCATCCGGCCGATGGCGCTGTTCTAACCTGCTTGATCGATCTAAGTGGCTGCACAGTAAGGGAAGAGCACGTTACACTCATATGTGACCAAGCTTAGAAAAAAAAACGAAGAACGACCAGGACGGAATTATCAGCACAAACGATCGAGTAATGATAGAAGCATATGGTAGTTCCCCGTTTTAAGAGCAATCTTAAAATGTATGGTGCTACAGTCGTGCAACCCTGCGATGAAACCCTAACAAGTACGATACTGCGCGCTGATATACAAAACAAACAATCGAACTACAAGAAGATGAAGTGAAAAGATCATAGTTTTGCTTTAAAACGAGCGGTAAAAATACGTCTTTTCCTTTGGCAGTATCGAACTATTGCTGTCACAATAAACTTTTATTCTTGACTTGACTTCACAACATTCTTAAACACCAGATCTTCTAAACACATACGGTTGCAACAATCACTGTCCCCAAACTACTTGCTCGATCCAGTCCAGATAGTGTGCCACATTCGTATAGATTGCCTTGGAGTTTCCAACACCACAGGCAGCACCGGTAGACGTCACACCAACGATGTTGTAGATACAACTTCTCGGTTCCGTTATCGTTTGCAGTGGTCCACCGGAGTCACCCTGGCACGTATCCTTACCGCCAATTATACTTCCCACACACAGCTGTCCTTCTTTGATTCCTTCGCGAAAGTTGCGATTATCGCGAAACAGCTCACCACAGTCGCTGGATGGAAACAGATCCAGCTGTACCTTCATCATGTTTGTCGATAACTCGATGCTGCCTGTGAAGGAATTATTTTTAAATTGTCCTGTCCTATTGTCACTTTCGGTTGCACAAACACACACACTTACCTTCCTCCAGTTTGCCAAAACCCGTTGCCACAAATCGACTCAAGTTCAGTGCAGGATTCGTCCACAAACATGCAGGGCGTATTATCTTCGAAAACAGCACCGTTTCGTTTAATCGTATCAGGGCAATATCGTGGTAAGAGCGCGAGTTTCGATAACTTGGATGTCGGATGATCTCGGCAATGCCGAAATCGAGCTGTGACGTTGAATCTACTTTGAGATCGTACTCGCCCAACCGAACGATCTCCGGATCACCGTAGCTGAAACAGTGCGCAGCGGTCAGTATGAAGCGATCCGATATCAGCGATCCTCCACAGCTGAAACTATAGGGTCCAGTTGGTCCATCATCCTCACTTGGATACCCTAGCAAAGCATGGTGTGGAAATTCACCATTCTTCGCAGCTTCCCCACCAACGATCAGTTCCACCACATTGGAGCAATTGTACGACTGGTAGTAGATCGGTTTCGGGTTCAAGGTAAGCGATATTACACCACGCTTTGAAGAGATTACTCGCCGATATTCGTCACACTCTGTAATGTAAGCGAAACGATACCATTACTTCTACATTCTGCATACCTTTGCGGCGTGTAGAGCTTACTTTGCACAGATATCCTCTTGGCTGCAAAGAGATTGATTGAAACGTTTGTTATTCAAACCAGTTTCCACACATTTATGAGCTTTCTTTACCTGTTTGTCCATTGCAGATTACTAACCACAATCCTAGCAAAACGATTACAATATTACCAATAACTTTGTGACTAAGCATCCTACCCTAAAGAACGACGCGTCGTGTTTGGTGTTCCAAGAGGTCAACAATTCTGGCAGTAAAGTCTAGACTGCTGCTTGATAAGACTGTCCGACATGGACTAACTATGAAATGGTACGTGTTAAAGATGGGTTTGGGATAAACATGTAGTTGTACGATGTTTCCATTCATACAAGCACAATACAGTGCCGAACAGTGAAAATTAACACTCAAACATTGGGACAGTTACTTCAATTAATGAACAATTTAGTTACTTCATTCCGATATAATGTCTTTGCTAGCGAATAACAATCACATGGGAGGTTTTTGACTACATTCTCTTATCAATTTTGGCTATTTATGCTGGCTGCACTCCTTTTATTATGCTTCATTTAATCATTTAACGATTTAAGGTGCTAAAAAAACAGTTCAAAAGCTGTCGTCGCTGAATGCCTTAATGATTCGGGCTAAAAGCCCGAAGATGAATTCGGCGATCGGGCAAAATGCGTAAAAGCTTCAGAAAAAAAAGAGAGGGATTGGCTTGAAGCCACGGTAGACGACACGAAATGTCAGTTAAAAGTAGAAGAATTAACGCCAAAAAGAATTCAGCATTTCGTATGTGTTTCTAGTATTTGTATAAAATAATGAACTTTCTTCGGATGGCAATATAAAAACAATTAAAACAAATAATTGTTTTTGATCAATTTCCCATCGAAGGGAGTAATTGAAGCTCACTTGCAAGAAAAATCAGTTTTTTGCGAACGGCCTTCCGGCAGTAATCCAAAAAATTCACTATGGCGAACAAAAAAAAAATGTGGAAAATAATTCTCGATAGGAGGCACCTTGAGGGTGGGAGGGATGTGTTAACCAACTTAGGTAGCACATAGATGGCAGATAATTCGTCCTAGGGGAAGGATCCGGTATAAAGTATTGGACAGAAAGATGCGCAATGCAAATACGTATTCAACGGTATGCAATACGCCTCGAACAGACCAAAACTGAGCGAGTTATCGCCGGTTTTCCACGGGAATGCTGCAGGCAGAATTTTCCGGGAGTTTCTGGGACCACAATAGCCCGTGGAAAATCGGCGATAACTCGCTCAGTTTTTGTTCAATCGGGGCGTGCAGCATACCGTTGGATGCGTCTTTGGGCCACGCCTCTTTTTGTGGAACAACTTAAACTGATCCCTCCGGCTCAATTTCTCTGCAATTTTGTCTTATCTAGATCAATGTACAATGCCCATTAAAATAGTGAGTTTAGGGAGAGTTTGTTATAAATCCGATTTTATGGCTACACATGGGTTGCAAAAATGTAGCAAAGGTTAGGACTGTGTCCCTTTACTAATATGCTCCTCACTACTTTATAGTCCCACTACTCTTATGCTGCATATACTCCAGAAAAGAGGACTCTGAACAAAACTGTTTAAATCCTTTTAGCCGCGTTCGAGAGAAAGGTGTTCAGAAGGATTTTTGATTATAAATTAGAATATCAGGGAAGGACAATGAAGAATCCGCTGCAATGACGAGCTCTTCGAACTGTACGTGGATCTTTACTAGGCTTATGGTGGGCTGCCCAAGCGATGATTATGGCACAAGGCAACCCAGCCCGTAAATTCTTTATACGGTCATTAACTGGACAGAAACGGAGTAAAAAGATATATAAAATAAACTCAATATGATTTTGTACAAATCTTATCATTTATTTCATTCATACTCTCTCTCTCTCTATCTTTCTCTTACTCTCTCTATTTTTTCTGCATCTCACTTTCTCTTTCAGTGCATTTCAGTGTGTGTCCGCGGAAAGGCATACCCGGGCCTTAACAAACTCCGGTGACTACCATTCCTATTCATTTCCGTCTTGTCTTACAATGATCTCTCTCCTGCGTGTTCAGTTTAAATCACAAGAATTCTAATACACTTACGCTATCGTTCGTATTCTGTTACATGCTTAAATGCTTAGCCTTATTCCGTCACTCGTACTATGTTTGGTGAAGGGTTTGTGGGAGTAGGATGAGGACACAATGAATTTCCGGGAGACTGTGGGCAAAGTTTGTCTAAAACTTCTTTAAAAAATGTTTACTAAATCATCCACATGCCTCGATAGACGAGGAGATCTACTGGACGATTTCTGATGATTTAGTATGCATAGTTCAATACGTAAAACATAGATAATGATGATGATGACGATGATGATAATGACATGGGAATGAGGTAAAATCAAGACAAATGACGTTATAGTCCTCGGATCTCTGTCGGTACATATAAGCGAATAAAAAAGTTCTCTCGAGAAGTGATGTCCCAAAAGCGCCCCAAAACATACAAGCTTCTACCAATATGGATACCGATTGGGATGTAGTCCTCAGAGAGAACCGTGCGTCGTAATGAACCTACAGCATGAATATGACCATATGAAGCCAACCGGAAACTAGCGCGAAACAAAACACTACAAACAAAAATGGACGGATGTGTGGTATGCACGGCTTAAATGCGACACGCCTGTGCTACTTCTTAAACTGGTTAAACTAATACGCAAAATCTTGCTCCTTATCGTCGTACTTTGATACCGTCCACTATCTGCTCTCGTTTATCTTTTCTGACTGAGTGGCTCACCAAGGACACGCATCGTGTTGGCGTAGGACGAATCGATCTGCGGTACTACCTTTTCTGCTGGGCGAATATTCTTGATCAAATCCGACAGCGACAGGAAGCTCTGACGGCTGTCTACACGCAGCTCACGATCACCCGCACCACCGGACAGCTGCTCGATCTCTTTCGTGATCTGCTTCAGCTTCTGCTCGACGGGTATGTCTTCGGGCAGGGTAGAAACAACAGCGTCCGTGTCCTGACCGGCAGCAAGGGCCTGCTGGTGATGCAACTCTGCCGCCTGTTCGTCTTCGTCCTCTGCTTCATCATGCTCGTGGTCATCCTGTTCGTGCTCGTCCTCCTCTTCCTCTTCAGCGACTGCATTTGCACTGTTACTGCTACGTCCAACCACGTTCGTCTCATCGTCTTCTTCTTCCAACTCGTCTCCGTGCAGCTGCTGCTCGTCCTCATCCTGATCGTGCTCAAGTTCCTGCTCCTCGTCGTGTTCCTCTTCGGCGGTGTTTGCATACTGTGCGGTAGACGGACGTACGGTACGATCCTGCTCCAGAATGTCACCGTTCAGTAGGGATGCAAGTGGTGAGGTATGCTCAGCAGTCAGCTGCGGGACGACTGTTGACACGGTCGAGAAGGATACAAACTGACGTGCTTCGGCGGAAGTCGTCGAAGGTTCCGTCGTAGTGGAGGTGGTCGTGGTGGTCGTGGTGGCAGCAAGCGTCGTATAAAGCGCCGTACTAGTAGATGTTTGAATCGGACGGCTGTAGGACAAGCAACAAAAGATACGTTAGGGTACAATCATCTCTAGTCAACCAATCGATCGATATTAACTTAAAGAGTTATTTTACAGAGTTGATGTTGTGGTGAAGACTACCGATACCAGAAGCTTGAAACTACTGCTAAACCTTCCTAGTGCATCACCAAAACCCATGTCTTTGGATTAATCCTTAACTTACGAAACGTAAATGTCCTGCCTGACTGTGGTCGTATATTCATTCTTTCTTAGTTACTTGACCAAATATCATTCAAAGATGGATATCTACATCTAATTGTGTGCGTTTCAACAGTGCGAAATATCTTGTGTTTCTGTGGAAGTTTTGTTTGATTTTTGTTTTTCGTTTACGAAAATACACTTTTCATATTCCTCTTTACGTTAAATGAACTAACTCCAAACCACCAGCCAAATGTTAATGTAGATTAAGTTTAAAAAAAGCATAGTAAGAAGCAAAGATGAGGCTCTACTAACTACGAGACAGAGAGACAGAGAGTGTATGCTGAATCTTGTGAAATAGTGTGTTTTGCGGTGCAAAGGGTCTAGATGTGTTTAAGTACATTTTAAGCTCGCTCTACGTCTATCAACTCGTGTTGATTTTTTTTACAACACAGTACAGTTAGAGTTAGAGAGCAAGCTGACAGGTCTTAGCGGAGAAGGCATTACCAGCTCAACAATTCGGAAGGTTCGTTAGTGTTTGGAAAACAAAGCGATGTAGGATAGTAGCACTTAACATTAAGATGGTGGAAAGGACGTTAGCTCACCTATACGACATGACTACCCGCACGGTAGTGTATCGATCGTATGATTGATGTTTTGTTTTTCGGTTTTTGCTTTGGCAAAAGGGCGCCCAAAGCCACACTCAGGCAACGTGCAACAACCAAAAAATGGGCATTCCAAACCAATCAGTCGGAATATTGGATGTTGATGTTTTGATTATTGTGCAATGTCTTCACAGGGCTGAAGCAGATACTAATGGAACAACATGCGAGCAAATTCCATCAGAGGGCGCCACTGCGATTTCGGTTTATTCCGGGCGACGTTTACGCTATCATATTATTGTAACGAATTGATGCCTACGTGGTACATTGATTGGAGCGTTTTGTTGTTATTTCATTGTTTATTCTCCAGTTTGTTCCATCCATTGTTTGTTCATTTTCGTTCTCATTGACTTGCAGTGTTTTTTTGTTGTTATTTTTGTACGTCAAGTTTCACGCTATTTCAGTACGTATTATCGTGTTGGTATTGCTAAGGAATCTCCTCTAAGTAGGGAACGGATCAGTTTCGTGTCAGTAAAAATGGAAGTCGTCTGTAGGGGAAGAACCTAACATTTCGGGAGGGACAAGGGAAAGAATCTTGGCTCTTTGTGTGGATGTACGTGTGTGTGTGTGTGTTTGCACGCCATGCGGTGCACTCAGTCCTCGAGGTGGGTAAAGCACAATATTTACCCCTGCGCAGACGAAACCGGAATGCTACCGTAGTTGTAGTAGTAGCATCGCGTTTGCTCGCAGATGAAATCTTTCACGGCCGAACAGTCTTCCGGTGCCCACCGTAGGCTTGGCGCTTTCAGGTGCACGCATCCCTTCTGTAGTCCGCTGCTGCTAAAGATTAAAGACGCGGATAGAAGGCAAGGAAGCGAAAGGTTAGTCGTATAGTCACCGGCCGAGGAAGAAGCGGATGAGGCTTACCTGTCACGTGCAGTACGCTGTGGGGAAGTGTTGCTATTGTTGTCCAGCGGATCCATACCGACGGTTTCGGGCGATTTCTCGAAGTAGTCGAACGTGGCGTTAAACGGCAGTCCGGTGCTCATCCAGAGGAACATTCCGGTACCGAGCCGGTTACCGGACGTCCAGAAGTTGTACTTGCCGTAGCCGGCGTTCTGCAGGTACTCGGTCATCGATTCTACCTTCTCCTTTGTCTCGAACGAGGCAAGCTGCAGTCCGAGCGAGCGGCAGTACTGATAGGCAAGGAAGTAGTTCAATTCCGGCGAGTATGGGTTCATCCGGCTGATGAAGTACTGTACACCGTCCAGCTGGATGGTGGTGATTCGTTGGCCTGTTAGGGTTAAAGGCGATAAAGCAGGTTTTAATCAATCTGATACGATGATTCCCCGCCCCTGATGTTGAGACATGGGCACACTTGTTTGCATAATTCCTCTCCGAATCAAAACATTGCCCTAACCAAACGAAAGTCCTCCTGCAAACGAGAGTTTGTCCGCTTGTCTGAAGCTCTTTTGTTCGCGCTAAACCAAATGGAACGCTGCGCTTGTCCGAGAACTTGGTAACCGCATTGAATTTTGTATCATTCTGATTCAGCGAATGACGACGCTATCCCGGCGAAACTTTGCTCTCTATCAAACGGTGCTACACTGTGCAGCTGTGCGTTGGGATGCGATTACTATGCAAGGTAGCAGTTTCAGCGGTAGTTGTAGCATTAATGATAGTCTGTTCTGTCCAGGACATTAGACAAGATATTGCAGCCACAGTCTGCGGTTGACAACTGACGAGCACATTGCCGCACCGGAAACTAATATCCTTCCAGAATGTTGTCTTCGGACGAGCGTCAACAATAGCGTTGCCATCATCCAAAGATTTTAATCGGATTCTCTCGCTGCTAATGTGCCCCACCAGGAGTATTCAACATTTCGTCAGAACTAGTTGCGCAGCAACACTGACAGCTTGTGGTGAATGTTTTTCTCGTCTAAAACTGCGACTCGTTTTGAAAAAGTGATCAGCCGCAATTTCCTTTCGCATCTGTCTTTAAGCAATAAACGGCTTTTAGGATCAATTTCATCCGTCAAGCAAGACGAAATCTCTCTTTCTCTCTATTTCTTCACCAACGATCCGATGAGATGGGATAATATTGATTGGGTACGATGTGATCGGGATTGGAATCCAAACACCGCCGGCATACGGGGCAGAAACGAAATATCAATTTCATAAGTAAGCACCAGCAAAGCATCACTCTTGCATCCCACTGGCAATGCAAAACAAAAGCAATGGAACAAACCCGAACGCTGATATCCCAGAAATATCAAACATCTGTCACTCCCCTCCCCAATGGGGGAGGGAATTATCTCAAGAATTGATTCCGGACCACGCACTCTGGGTTTGTCGTTTTTGTGCACCAACAGCACGCGATGTGCAAGGAAACAGGAATTTCCATTTTATTTTTCCCGCTCCGTGAAACTCTCATCATCATTTTTTGCATAAATCGGGTAAGCCATCTTTGGGAAATTGGCTTATTTTTTTTTTTCGAAGGAAGGCCAACGCTCTTAAATGCCATCTCCTATCGCGTCACATAAAATAACGATTTTAAGCGCCTGCTACAGCGCTAGATTGAAGTGTGGTACGCTTTCCAAGCCCAACCACAACGCGCCCAGCACGGCTTTAAGGTTGAGAGATGCAGTAAAATTTTTCCACTTTTTCTGGCCTAACAACTTCTTTGCCCACACATTCTGGGAAGGGAAAATACTAATGGCAGCATAGCACGGGAGTCTTTTTTTTTAAACAAATCCGTAGGTAGAAAAAAAATATTTTATTCTCGGCACATTGGCTCTTCGCTACAACGCCCTTAAACAGAAAGCTTTTGTTTACTGTTTTCATATTAGTGTAACCCTTCAGGCGAGGGTGCATTCTACGAAAAAGGTGTACAAAACAATCCGTTAAGCTTCTAGAGGCATTTTTCAAAGCATTAAATAACACAAAATCATAATTTGCATAGAACGGTTGAATGTTAATTTAAACTCCGTATGAATTCGAATTCACGTTCTGCGCGTTGCATAACTTTAGGCGTCTTTAGGCAAATCGACCGCTTCTTAGCCACGTGATGCACTCGGTCACGGTCTTTTAAAGTATATTGTTGAAAATATGTTTTAATTTAATTTTCGCCCACATTTTGCAGCTAGAGACCAATAATGAGTATTTTCACCGAGAATAAATTCTGTTGATTACATTTTTTTCCAAAGAAAATCGAGCTGAACGTAACGCTCATCACCATACAGCTCAACGGAATTTCCGCACACTAAACGAGGGCCAAAATAAGTACAAAAATTAAGACAGCAAAACTCAGGAAAGACGAAAACTTACGCTCCTTTCACAGTATTGAAATGTGCAAGTAAAAATAAAATTTCAGGAAAAGCTTCCTTCGAACTAAATAGATTCTTCCCTTGAGATTTTGTCCTTGCTTTGATACATTTAGGAAGGCATACGCACCAGACACGGGACAAATTTGGAATCTCCTCAGGAAAAAAAAGATCAAATCAAAAACGATTCGTTAGTGTGGTAGTGTTTTGTACCGGTAAAGGTCACGGTCGTTTGATTAGTATGATTTACAAACTTCTGCGAAACCATGCAATCGTTAACGTTTTCCGAACGATTTGGGACTTTTGGGAAAAGAAGAATAATTTCTTTTTATGGTTGTTTCGATAGTTTGTCGCTTTGAATTTTTTATCCACTATTTAAAACCTGTTGATTTATGTATTTTTTTTTATTTGTCGTCTAGTCAACAAAAGCATCCTTTTTTACACAGTAAAAGACTTGATTTATACATTGACCAGCTGAGCTGGCTGATAAATGTTGGTTAGAAAAACCAAAAAAATACCAACATGTCCAATCAGGTTTATGAATTTCGTTATGTGTTTGTTGCCTTTGAAGCGTCATAATCGAACATTTCGAAAACAATCTCCTGTGGAAGATCGTACCAAATTGTAAACTGATTCCGTGAGCACCAAGGACAACGAAAAATCCGATTTTATCTTAAGAACAAATTCAATTTTCTCCCCTTTTGTACACGGGCATATCACCTAAACCAAAGACACCCCATAATACAGGGGACGAACAGACGTAATCGAATTTCCTCCATGTGATGCGAATAAGACAACAAAACAGAAAAATACAGCGTCCCACCCTTGACGATGGCCACAAAGCAGATCCATCACTGGCGGGTAGACGTGTGCGAACATCATCATCACTTCCGCTAGTCCGCGTGTCGTTCACTTGCACACACCATCACGCGTCACCAAATTCCTGTGTCTTGGGCAGGATCGGTTTGCCCACGCCCTCGCTGTGTCACAGACATCCGAGTTCATCGTTTGGTGTGGCTTAAGGGTAAATCCAAATCACATACACACACACACGCACTCACCACACACCTTATGATTCATGAAGGTTCATTAATTATGGAAACGCAACCCGGTGCCTGGAGATCAAGACCAGCCAAGCGGGGGCAGCGCTGTATCACGGGAACAGGGAAACGGGGCAGAAAAAAACCCGACGCACCATACAAAAACGATCATTTCCGGTTTCCTGCCATTGCTGTGGGGCATCGCTGTGAGCTATCCGTGTCGAATCAGCGCGTTTGCTTAACGCCTACTTATCTTTATGAGCTTTCATTCACGGCTTTTTGTTGCACATGATTGACGCCCTGCTTGCCGGTGATTCCTTTTTTGTTTTATTGTTCGGAAACATTTTCATTTCAATGCATCACAAACCCGAAGCAGGGGTTAAGTGTCCTAAGAATTCTAATTGAAAAGAATGCAGCCAAAAAATACTGTACATTCGGACTGTCCTATATCTGTACTTTAATAGTTTTCCTCACAACTGAAAACTTTGCTTAAGATGAAAATGAGAAAAAAATTCGAAGATGTGTTTTTCCTCTCAATGTTTCGGAAGTTCAAATCAAATCGATTACTCTTGCACAAACCCTTTTGAAGAAGGATGCCAACAAGCTGAACCCGATCTAGGGTTTAGGCGAAACGAGACAGATTTTTCTGTTGCGATAACGGTTCACATTGGTCGTTTTCCTACCCAGGATCACGTTTCAAAAATAATGTTCGATTTTAAAAATGCCTTAAAGAACTTGTAAGCTTTAACAGAACAAATCGTTCTATAGCTCGAGCAGAAAATTTGGTTAAGTCATGAGTAATTTCTTAGGAATCATAAAAAGCAGTTTTGAAGCTCATTAAAAATTCTTATGGAACTTTACGGACGTGTATGGAACTTCTGTACGTTGTATTCCTAAATTGTGATCATAAAAACTTAAAACCAAAAAATGGACACAATCTATTGCACGAAGCTCATAAGAATATGTTGCTCGACAATTAGAAATAAGCTTAATAAATTATTCAATAGCTTTTGCTACAAAATAATAACGTCCAACTATTGCATTATACTCCTTAACTCAAGAAAGCTACTTAAGAGCTGTTTAATCGTACTCGCAACTTGAGTGCTCTTTATCTGCTTCACGCTGTACTTGTAAAAAGGCGATCTGTAGAATCGTTCTCTCTTCTGGTGGTTGATCACTTCATGCTTCAAACAAACCTGAGACAGTCCTAGTAAACCTTTGAAGTTCCCTTTTTTCACGAATACATTCGCACACCCAACCACCAGAACCAGGAGAACAGTTCGACGGCTAATGGTAATGGGCTGCGGGCAACAGGTTGCGTTTTATTGACACAACTGTGCGTTAGGAATATCTAATGAAGCCATCTCGTTGCCGAACGACAGTCTACACAGGAAGCAGCAGACCGATCGATGCTGGTTCTGTGCTGCAAGTTTTAGCAACAAAGCAAGCGACACAACTTCAATCCATTCGTACACAACCTAAATACCAAAGCAACGATCCCCACATCCCCACATGGCTTCAAACTGTCATTTTAAAGCGTCCATAAATTGATCCCGCACGTAGTTCGTCGTTGAGATATTTTGTAGCGCTTATCAAAGCGCAAAAGAGAACGGCCGATCAGAAAAGTGCTTCTTTTACATTCTGCAGCTCCAAAAATACCCGTATAAATTTACTGATTCCCTCATTCTTGTACACCATAACATAAATATGCGAAGGAAAGTTCTCGCCGAAGCACTACAGGTTGTGTGCCTAACGGGTTTAAGTCCCGCATTTTTGTTTTCACCTCCAGCAGCGAACAACGGAATCGATATGGCAGTAACGGGAATTGAATGGGATACAACAACAAAAATTGCAACTCGATTAGCAGACAGTCTCCAATACGGAACGCATCTTGCTCGTAACTTGTAGCCGATACTATGGAGCGTTTATTGCTTTAGCTCTCGAATTTCTTATCTTGGGACTTTTTTTGCTCTCAACACTTATCCCCTTTCACCAAAGTCCTGATGGTTCTTAACTACTTTCACGCGACAATCATCAACTCAATCTAACGGAGCTTCAGTGTGGCGAGCATCCCCCGTAACTGTCATAAAAACCTGCGAATGCAAATGATGATCCGCTAGAACCGGAATGCGATTTACGATTTCATTGCTACCCAGGCTGAATGCTAACCTCCATTCGTGACCACCTGGCCCGGTGAACCTGACCGCGCGTCACAAAAAAAACCGGAAAATGGTGTCCCGGTTCAATCGGTCAACTGAACGGTTCTTCAGAGAAGCAGAGAACGATCAATATTCGAAGATCTTGAGGAGAAAAAAAAACAGGATACATAAAACTATTCCAAAGTCCAAGCACTAAATTTGTTTTTCTGTGCCAAAGTTGGCCTGCCCAAACCTCAAAATCGGGCACGATCGAACGGACAAGATAAGAAAACCGATTTTCCCCTCGCCCAAATATCTTGCCATGAGACTTTAATTTTCTCGTATCTATTTCGCATCGATTTCCGTTAACAGATTTCCAATGTGGCGTAACAAAACGGGCTGGCTGGCCACTTGGCTTGTGCCGCAACAGAAACACATCCATAAAATGGTTTCAAAATTGGTAGGTTTCGATTCTTTTCCGTTTATCCGCACCGAACCAAACACTGAAGATTACGATTTTACGTTTCGCTGTTGTTTTCTGCCATACCATAAAACGTTTTCTTCGGTGAGCAAATCAAATAAAATGCACAAAAATACACAAACGCCGCCGAAAAGAACTTTCTTCTGCAATAGAAAAAAAACGTCTCCAAGAGACATCCAGAAACGTTCTTTGCTGTGAAGCTAAATATGTGCGGTTTATTTTTATTTTTCTTCGCAAGCTTTCAGGCAATCTTTCCCTGGACGCTTAACCAAATAAGAGAAGGCACGGAAAGGAAAAATACAATTTGTTTTCAGCCCTCCAGAGTGGAGGCACAAAAAAAAGGTATGGCAAGCCTTATTAGCTCTTTTCGCTGTCCAAATCTAATCAGCGAAACTGCTGCGACTTAATTACAGACTTCCTGTCAGCGCTTTTTTCTGTTTTGATTTGGTGGTAGAATTCATTCCCTTCTTTCCAGCCATTAAACGTGCCGGTTAGAGTTTTGATGTGCACCAACGTTTAACTTTGTGTTGCCTTTCTTGGATGTCAGTGGTCAGTGGCATATTTACGGTATCTCACTCGCTGCAATTGAACTAAACACGTTGAAAAAAACAATCCATCGTTCCATGTGGCCAGGAAAAGAAGGTTTGTTGAGCAAAGCCAACAAAAAAGCACAACAAATGGACACCATTTTTGTGTCGATTTTGTGTCCGTTGTTCTAGCACTGTGGACACTGGGGACAGTATTCGTTCTTTGCATTTTGATAGGAGAATATAGAGAAAAGAACCGCTACTAACCGCCACTCGGCACTTCCCAAGTTGGTAATGCACAATGGAGTACTTGGCAATAACTATGGCTGTACAACGGTCTTTTCCGCATAGAGACAATGGTCGCTATTTAAGTAGCTTTCAACTCTTGATGTGCTCTTTCTGTTAGAATTGTGCAGTCAAAATAGTCCCAACTGGTAACAGTTCTACTTTGCTACTTTAATTTACTTTCCATTTGAAACATCAAGCTCAAGAAATTCAACTGTCTTCTACTGTCAACGCCATTAAATCCATCTTGACTGCACTGATCACTCAAGGGTTTCTTCTTGTAGCCATACCAATGCATTCACAAGCAGTTTTCCGTTGGAGAACAGGTGGTCCTTCTGAGTACAATACCGTCATAGTCATTTGCATAGATGCTTCTTCACAAGCAGGATAGAACAATCCTCCACATCTTTTAACTTCTGAACGTTTCTGGACTTGGGCCTCCAAATGGGCGAAACATTGACGTTCTCGGACGGGTTCCAACATGAATGTACGGATATTCATTTCCTGCATGCTACGTCATATAAAACTTCCGCACACGATACAGCCCGGAATGGTAGAATTAATGAGCTGCAGAAATCGCGCGTACCACCGCGAATACACTGTGCAGAACTGAAAACTGGGAAAAACCAACCTTACAAAACAGATGACAACTTGGACGTCTTCATTCATATCACATCACACATTCAGCATACAGTAAAAGCTCCGGAGAACTGCTTTTTTGCCTCCCTCCGGACCCTGACTCGTGTGTGGCTTGCAGGCTTGCCTCATTTGTGATTCCGGACGCAACGCTCTACGAAGCAATGTTCCCATGCTCCAGGGAACACTCGTCTGAGTGACTTTTGTTTCCTCACACTCGCACATCCCAAAAGCGTGAAGTTTCAGCGAAAAAGAATAAATTTAATTTCCGATGCTGCCCGGCAAGCAAGCCACTCATAATGACACACAGTTTTAGCGAATTTCCGGCCACCGGGAAGGATGGATTTTTCTTTTCCCTGTTCCAGCATGGACACAGACAACCGGAAACCACCGAGTCGGTTTGAAATTCGCTGTTCTTGGCGCTCGGGTATGAGCGTATGGAAATATCTTCGGCTGCGGTTGCATAAAGTAGCACCGGAAGTGAGCATGTGAATGTGATGTGGTTTATCAATCGGCAAATTCATTACACTGTCGGAAAAGTCGGTGACATTGGAAAAAAAACACGTCAACACGACACGATAAAAGCTCTCGAAAGCAAAATAGTGTCCATGGACAGAAAACTGCAAGAGGTGTTCTTTGTGGGCTCCTAATGAAACATCCTGTGGCGTTAGTTTTCGTAATGCCTCTTCAAACTGCAAGCAACAGCTATATTTGGAACCACTCGCTAATAGCACGGCACTCTTGAGAGTTGAGTAGAGATGCTTCCAATATTAAATAGATATTTTTTACGTCTTCAGGTCTCTTGCAATTCTCTTCTTGGAGTACAGTTCCTGAATAATCTCTTCGGACTTTAATTTCGCTCAAAAAAAACTTTTCAACCTCTCGCGCTAGACAGATCACTACGGACAACTTACCTCCTGCGTACGCCAGCACAAACACCAGACACAAAATGATGGACTTCATATTTCTTGGCAGGATGTTTCGTTTGATTTTTTTTTTTTTTTTGCGTATGATCACACGCTGATCGCTCGTTCGTGCTGGGCTCGTTCCCGGTCAAACCGATCAACAAATCACAGATCTAGCACGCTGCCGCTTTCGCTCCGCTTCTACACTTGCGGCTTTAATCACGCACACCCGTCTCGGTACACACAAAAAACACCGATCGTTAAGTATATCACTACTTCAGAATTCAGTTCTCCTCAGCACAGCTCAACGTTAGGTTTCTGTCACAAAGTCCGCAGCAGCACCAGAGCACTAGAACGAAAGCGACCCGCTTCTCTCGGACGATCTTGCACAATTGACCGCAGCCTGGCTCGAGCAGTCCCGCTTAACGCATTTCCATCGAGCGTCCGATCAGGGCCAAGTGTGTGGTGCGGGTGGAAAATAGGGACACCCTGCGATGCACCCTTCTTCCCACCCTGTCTGTCAGGGCACGCTACCTGTTCTACCGCGCATCTTCGGTTGCTCTTTCTCCTTTGCTTTGCTTTCTTTTTCGTTCACCTTCTCTTTTGCACACACTCACACGCCTCAGAAAGCTGTTCTGAAGACGTCTTCACTGACTTCTTGGCTTTCACACGCACACACACACACGCACACACAAACACTGAGATTCATCCTATTCACAACGTACCACCTCCTAGCATCACCGCCGATCGTGCAATCAGGGAACAGCGCCTTTTTCCAGTTTTTTGCCCTTTTTTGTAGCATTTTCTTTGCATTTCTCTCTCGCTCGCGCTACACTGACTTCTCTCACCTGATGCGAAGCCACAAGATCGAGAACGCGATCGCGTAATCACATCAGCTAGAAGGGACTGGTGTGCAGAAGAAACAAAAGACTGAAGCGATACAGTGACAGCGAACCCTGTACTGCTGCTCGCTGTCTCTTCTTCAGCATTTTTCCAGCATCCAAGCATCTTCTGGCGCAGTTCGTTTCGCTTCGTTTTAGCTTGTTTCTTCCTACTTTTTCCTTAATTTAAACACTTTACCTGTGTATTTGTGTGTGTGTGTGTGTGTGTGTGTGTGTGTGTGTGAGAGTCTTTTTCCCATTTCATTATTTCTCTTCTTTTTCATGTTTTTTTTTTCTTTCTTCAATTCACTCCATTCATCTGCACCTCGGTTGTTCGGTCGATTGGGAGTTGTTTTTTTTTTTCTTTCTGCGCCCAGTAATGTGTAGAAGATGTATAATTTACAACGGCCGTTTGACCGGACCCGCTTGCCTTTCGTTACCCTTTTTCCCCCCGCACACGATCACGTTCTTGCGTTAGAGTCTCGCGAGTGTTTTGTTCCGTTTACCTTTTCGCTGCTGCTCTTTTCCCTTCATCATCTGTTCTTTTCCCTTTTCCTTCCTCTTTACACACATAAAGTGTATTTCGTATTTTCTTCTTTGTTTCTTTCAATTACTATACGCGCCTTTCGTGTTTTTTCTTCTCTCTTTTCCAATTTTGCATCCTTTGCACTCGCTTTTGTTTTTTCTTTTCGAATTTTCTTTTCATATCTTTCTTTAAGAACTTTTCTTTATTTGTTTCTTTCTTGCTTGCTGTGGCGTTTCAAAACCGCGTCTGTCTTTCGCGAACGTACATCCCTTTCGTGCATCGTGCGCTTGCTGAACCTCCGTGAACGGTGCCTTCTGACACCTTCATCAACTCCGCTCGTCACAGAACTCACTCGTCACTGGCAAATGTGTGCGTGTGTATGTGTTTGCATTCTTTTCAACTTCTAACAAGCATCTTTCGTGCTTGAAAGGGTTGCGCGTTCGAAGGGGGAGGTTTCCAAACCGCGGAAAACGATTTGCAGATGAAGATTTGTGTTTTTTGGTGTGATTTTTTTTTTGTTTTGCTCATTTCTCAAAACAATTTTCATTTTCGCCTTTTTTTATTTTAACTTGTTTTCCTCGCAGTTTACAATACTTTTACTTTTTTAATAATCTAGAATGCTTTAATGCATTGTCTGCATTTTGTGGTAAGCTCATCACAATCAATCAATAATACATATAATCATCAGCTAGTTCGTTTGTTTCTTGTAATCAAACTGACAATTTTTACATTTTTGTAAAGTATTAATAGCTTCACGTTGGAAAAGGTAACTTAATTTTTCCTTAAAGTTTGTTAGAAACATCTAAAAATAAAATCCAAATAAATAAAAAATAGGTTATTATTTTGTTTGACACAACAATACGATATTAAATAAATATATTTTACTATAAGTTATCTTCTCCTTATCAGCATTTTGATTTGTGTTTATTATTTAAGTGTTTTTTTCTATTTGAGGTTATATGATAAAAATAAATGTCTTGATGTTTACAGTACATTTACAGTCTCAGCCACTAATGAGAAACTGAATTGAAAAAAGTTTATTAATTTTTACTACTATGAGAGTTTAGAAGGCACCACTAGCGAGCGGTCCAGCTTACAAACACGGATTTTCCCAGGGAAGATGAACAGATAAATAATTGCACATATGAAATTGTCAAAAACGTCAACTAAAGTCAATAACCAACCTCAACAACAACGTGAAAGCAGACATAAGCGCAAAGCTGTTGCTTCCCAAGCGGTCATGCTACGTACAGCAAAGATGAACTTATTAGACTCCTCTAAAAATATGTGGGCTATATATCTCCATGAGTTCTACGAGGATCTCACGCTGTTAATAGCGAGGTCATGTCATGAAAATGGCACCGGACAGTGGAGGCGTGGCAGGCCCAGGTCGACCTGAGGTGATAACGTTGTATTGTTTGCATCTGTTTTGATTGAATGTTCTCTTCTAATAAAAACAACAATTTTAATCAGAAGCGTAGTTTCATCAAGCTTTTCATCAAAAGCACGTTAAAGCTTGCCAAATTATGTACTCCATGTAACGCTGTACTCCGTGTAAAAACTTCTATAAAAACAATTCAGCTATATGGTCAAATCATTTACAAACATTTAGAGAAAATCCAACATTCGCTCATGCGATTGCAAAAAGTTTTCAATGACCTGGCCAAAAACTATGTAAATTGTATGCCACCTAAAAGAAGCTATTATATGTACTTTAAACCAAGACATTCAACCCTGTAAAGCCATCTTCTTTATCAGCCATCAATCTTTACACCAATAACGTTGGTGTTAAGAGGCCGATAAGAACCGTTTAAAGTTTCAACCTTAACGACTATACATTTGAAAGCGAAATTCGACACACATACACCCCACATTAAATCACACCACAGCCATAAACGCCTCACCTGACAATAGCTTTTTAAATCCCTCGGAAACCATAAGCGTCAAACTCCAGCCGATGCTCCAGACTCCCCAAAACGCAATAAAAACACCCCGAAACGGACGGAAACAATAATCTCGTTAGCTGGTTGGCAATCCCTACCGCAGCGATGCACCGGAAAGTCTTAAAGTGGGCAAAGATAAGAGAAATGTGTGAGTGTAAAGCGTAGAAGAACATATAGGTGAAAACATTCTCGTTAAAAAGTCACCAAGTTGCCTAAAACTTGCTAGAAATTCTCGGCAGAAGAAATCTTTTTCTCTTAAGGGACATGGTATCATCCCATGGGCCACTGGGAAGTGATGGGATGGGAAGCCGTTTGCTGTATGCATCTTGGTATGAGCGAGAGGGAGAGACTGTACAAAAGGCTACAGTGCCGAGCAAAACAAACAAATGCAGCAACGAGCTGCAGTCTAAAGTAACATAAGCATAATCGGATAGTGCACGCTGACGGTGGTACTGCACTTTGGGCAAGTCCTCGGAATGTTTACCCTCACGGAGCGATGGATACGTTGGGTTGGGTTGGGTTGGGAAAAGGATCGTGGAGCTCGTCAAACTGGTCAACAAAGAACCGTCTGTAAAGCTGAGCATTACTCCTGCAGGCCCCTAGACCGTGGTTTTCCGTGGAGGTTTATCGGCAAACACGGCACGACGTACAACTGCTAGCCATATACCCGGAAGGGGCACTATCGAGCCATCTCCGAGGGATGATTCGTTTCAGTGAAAGCGTGCAAGATAGAAGAAGGCCGCCACTTTATGTAGGCATGCGAGCGAGAAAAGCTCAACAGAAGCGAACAGTCAACAACGGCCGCTATGGTCTGTGTAGAGATTTCCGAAACGGTATTGTGCTAAAACAGATCTCAGGTCTGCGACTTACCTCCTTTGTGCAGAAATGCTGTGATTACTTAGCATAGTGATAACCCCTTCATCCCTTCTGTTGGTGGGATTATCATCCCTTCTGTTGGTGTTGTAAAATTAATACATTATTCCATTATTTTATAATGTTCTGGTATAATCTTCTTGGTGCTATAATCATAATCTATAGTTTGTGTTTAGTGCAAAGGATTGGTGTGATATGATGTAATGAGCGTTATTTGAATTGCTTGCATTAAGCCGAACTTTCAACACACAAAGACGGAATCTATTTTTGAATAGCATCTCTTGAATATCGACCTAGAGAATGTTTGGAGGCCAAGCTTCTGGGATGAGAAAATAAAGCTAAATATCTCGTGCCTTACCTTCAACGTTGAAGGTAAGGCATTAACGGAAAGGATAGCTGATTTTGATTAACGGAATTGTTTATCTTTGAAGTATATTAAGCAGGAGGAACATCCTGTACCCAAAATTGTGTAAACGAATTAGAATCTCAGAAGCTGATGACTAAAGACTAATGAACTTCCATAACGGTTGAGGAATGGAGATAGAATTTGTACCCATAGATTCCACAATTTATTAAAATATCCCGTATCGGTTTAATAAGGTTCGATTTAAGCGGTCAATGCGGTCCTACTTATTGAAGATACAATTTACCTACCGTACATCGTATTTACCTTCCTATCAAAATAACATTCTTCAAAAATGTTTATTTTGTGACGGTCCAATGGTCTAGGTGGTTGCGGTGCCAGTCTAGCCGCGACTGACCTGACTATCCAGCTACAAGTACAAAATAATCAAAGAAAGCTAGTAATGGCAATTCTGGGCAACCTTCTGAGGGTGTAATGAAAAAAATGTAATTGTTAGGACAAATATTTGCATAATCGACTTAGTCGACATAATTATCTTTTTTTTTTCGTTAAATCGTTAAAACTAAATACGAATATTTTCATTCTATTTCACAGAAAACTTCACATAAGCCCTAACCCTTAAACTAACAACAGAAAAAATCTTGATTCCGAAAAACCTAACGCCAGCGTTCCCGACAGCGTGAGTGTCCTTACACAGGATCCTCCAAAAATCATCACTCTCTCATCTGATTTACAAAAGCATCGACACATACAAGCAAGTTTTTTTCCAACCAGAATCCATTAACAACAACGATACGAGCAATTTCAAAGTACTCAAAGTCTTTATAAACTAAATAACCAACCAACCATCGTTCCAGATAGGAGACCATCGGATTTCATCAATATTTTGCGTACAACGACAGAAGAACCTATGATTGTAGTCCATCTCTCCAACATAGTTATATTGGAAATCCGTTTTCAGGAAACTCGATCCAGTGATGCATTTCTCCATGCAAGGCTGCTTCCGATATCCCGTGCATATGCACTAAGCATGAACTAGCTACGCTAGTAAGGTGCGAGGATCATAACCACGATTGAACAAGTATCAATAATCTTTATGAAATTATTTTTGGTAATTTATACTGACTGTTCGAAGATTTTGTTTTCGGTTTGAAATTCTTCACTGATGATTAGCTTAGCAATTCAGTTTCTAATTAATGAAGTCAACTACTACTAGTCACGAAAATTAAATATGTATGTAAATTTAACAATGTAATCACTATATTACATTTATTTAGTTTTAGTGAAACTCAGCCTAACAAACCAATTGTAAATCACAAAATTAAAATACTTGCACACAAAACGTCGATTAATATAACGGGGCTGATTCCTTCTTATTTGCTTATCGAATCGTGCAACGTTTCACAATTTGCATACTTTATTATCATCGCACGTTTGGGAATGCTTTTGTTTGGCAGTGATTGCCCACCGTAGCAAAAGAGGCAAAAGCCCAACGACAAGGTTAAAGCAAAATAAACACATTCCAACTTCCCGATCCCGTTACCTTCTACCACGAAATTTATTGCGCAACAATGTCACCATTCTGATATCGTGACAAACCAAAAACAAGACAAGCAAAGAAAAATACAAGCTCCATGGCCATCAGATCCCCACTCCAGCTCAAGAGGTTGAAACCTACCGAGAGATGGTAACGAAGGGGTAAACCAGATCCAACCGATCAGCCGACGTATCGGATCATCAACCTTTGCTTCACCGTTACGAATGGGCCGATTATTTTGGGGCTGAAAATTGAACTTTTCCCGTAAACAACAGCCAAAGAACACTGATCTCGCATAGCCACGGTTAGAAGCGTAACACCAATTTGATGGCCAATTGGGTGGTAGAATGGGGTAGAATCAGATCATCCTCCGATCGCCCTGATCGGACGACTAGACCAGGCTTGTACCAGTGTGTTGTGCGTGTGTTTGCTTGAAAGGTTCAAATTGATTCTACCAACAAATACTATGCCCGCTCCGGATCGAGTACCTTTCTTCGCATCAGTCATCCCGCTTCTTGACAGCCCGGATGATGCGCGTCCTAAGTGACAGTGTCAATAAAAGCGACTCACCCCAACGGCGTTTGCCCCGACATGATCGAGCCAGTTTTCAACCATGAACCATGGACCTGGATGACAGCACCACGCACAGAAGAATCAACAAAAACCCCGTCAAGGCGAACTCACTCGCTCGAGCTTATTACACGCCAGCCATATGATTGCCGTCTTCCAAAGTCCTCCAGCCGCCTTCCAAAGTGCCACCCGAGACGAGCGCACATTCCAGCGCGCGCAGTGGGATGGGTTCGCTGGCAGAAGAAAATTCCAGCAAACAAAAAAGCCCAAAAACTCTTTTCCGAGCCTCGGGAACCATCTACCAACCACATTCAAGTCAGAAAAAGCATGAAAATGAACCCCAAAACACCGAAACAAAACGCACTGCCGGATGGCCGATTCTCCCCACAAGGCTCAACCGAGGCAAACATTCCGGTTCGTTAATAACACGCACCCTGCGGATCGAAAAAAAAACACAAGAAATACAATCACATACACACACACACACACACACACACACACACACACACACACACACACACACACACACACACACACACACACACACACACACAAACTTTTTGCTGGGGGGCAAAATGGTCTGCTAAAGTATGAAGTTATGCATGGTCCCAAAGGGATTCATCCCCTGAGAAGACGAACAGAACAAAAAAGCTGCCAAAAAAGAGAAATGAACATTGGTGTAGAACAAATTTTGTGATGTCCTCTTCTTCAGCCATTCGGCTGTATCGACTTTGAACGCTTCTTTGCAACTTTGCAACTTAAGAAAAAGAGATACAAGTGATGCCAGACCAGGATGCGACAGCAAGAAATCATAAAACATAAATACCAACCGCCAAAACAAGAAACTAACGTTCCAACCCGAAAGAAAACGAATCGTTCGTAGAGTACGCTGTAAACAATGGCCTGCAGGCGGTGAAACTGACATGAACAAAAAAATAATCGCTGCAACAAAAGATTATGGTTGCCGAAATCTGTTCTACCTTCATCGCAGCATCGACACCACGAGCAAACGGCTTTTTTTTATGAGTCACGTCTTGAACTTGACACTGAAACCGATCCCACCTTGCTCGGTTCGCGTGTCTCTAGGGACGATCGTTCTACAGCGAACGAGCGAAGGTTGCGTGGTTTTGGTGTTCCGCTGGTGCACGACGGTTTGTCGTGCAAATATTTTGACCCGTACTATGCGTTTCATAAAATAACAGCTTTGTAACACGTCAAAGCTATTGTTTGGTATTTGTTGTGCTCATGTTTCTTTAATTATGATATCATTGAACCGCGAGCTTTAAGGAAGTATAAAAATTTAATTTGGTAGTATGGCGACGTATAATTAATTGAATCTAGTTTTGAACCATGTGGAACATTTAAACGTATATTTGAATATAAGCTCTCGAGATCGAAAACAGTTTAAATTACTTAAAGTTACACTGGCAGTAAAGAATGTTGAGTCCTGTGAATAACATGGAACCATATCCATTGGAACGCATGCAGCAACTTTACTAGCCCAAGTCATCATTGTCCAGGGGGATTTAATAAAGTTTGTATTCGTCTTAACAATCTGACAGGAAAAGTTCGTTAAGTAAATTCAGATATTTTGAACGTATTTTTAGATATTTGAATGATCTGAAAGATATGAAGTTACTCGTTAGTTGTAATAATGAGCATACTTTGACGTTAAATTTTCTAGAGATACTTATCAACTGAAGTTGGTGCGTCTTCAGTTCAACAAACAAAAAAAAATGCAATTTTTTTGGGCCAAGGTTGTTCAGCAATCAACCATGATTGATTGAGCATCAATATCAGTTGTATGTCAATTATCCAAACGCACCCTGGCAATACGTGTTACGAACTTTACAATAGAATCCTTGCAAAATACGAAGCTACGGCTCCAATCAATAACTTATTAACCTTTAAACTGGTCCTGGATTGTACATTGTGCTGATAAAAGAAGATTCTATCCCACATTCAACAGTGCCTATTGATTATTGGGTATTGTTTTTTTATAAGAAAAACTTGGATGCTGTGCCGGCAATCTACTAGTTTACTATAAATTTTTATACCAACGAAGGAGAATATTCCGCACTATGGTTCCCCATAATGAATGGGTCTTTTGCAAATGTAATTTTTTGTATAATTAGCCAAGCAATTTCAATCGAAGATGGCAATAACAGTAGTAAAAAATCGAGAGCTTTATCTGTTAATTTACAGCTGCTAGGACAAGAACAGTAAAAGTTCTTTGCGTAAAAGTTTGATCGTACCGTCCCCTGAAACCGGGCCAGAGACAGGAAAGTGTCACGTTTCCTGTCGACCAGGTACGATCGGCAAACATTTATCAGGTTCTGACCTTTTTGGAGAAGGGAAAGTTTATAGATTGCGGGCTTGGATCTTGCCATCTGACCATATTAAGCCCCTGGAACATTCAACAACATTCAACAAGAAGCTGCGGTTCACAATCAATGAAAAGGACGTCACATTCCGTTTTATTTTCTCCAGGAATGGAACTGATTTATGTGATTCATGGTAGAAGTAGTCTCCAAACAGTTGCCACATGCATTTAAAAGTACCACAAAGACGATCCCAGTACCGTCCGATTTTCAAGAGGAAAATCTATCTAAATAATTGCATGATCAATATCAGAGATAAAGTGATGAAATAGGTGACCTTTTAACCGCAAGATGACGAGGCTAATGTTAGACATTAGCCTTCATAAATTAAAGATTTATTAAACAAAACAATGCAATGATTAGTTACAGCATCTTTTATCGGTTAATTTTACCATGCATCTGAAAAAAATCGCTTTTTTAATGCATACGTTAGTCATGGACTACGCTTGTTGTAAGTACGCCAATGCATTCGCCATTTTTGAACGGCAAGTTCTAAGCTCTATATTTGACGGTGTGTGCTACCAGGGTGTGTGGAGAGGCATAATGAACCTCGAGCTAACTGAGCTGTTTGGTGGTACAGATATCCTGACAATAGTCAAAGCCGGAAGGATATGAAGGTTGGGGCACGTGATGCAGATGTGGGACTCATGTCCCCACCAAGCCGTGGATGAAGGACTCTAGCTATGATTCCTAGTTTCCTAGGAACGGATTTGCGACATGTCATCCCCTGAGTAGGTCAAGAAAAAGAATAAGTTGATGTTCCTCCTAAAGACGGCTATCTATTTAAATGTCATTACATAAAGATTCGTTCGTTGATTGCTTCAATCTCCAATCTTTCCTTAAATCTTTCTATGACCGTTGTGAGACTATTCTTTTTCTGGAGAAGGAACCAGATTGACTAGGGGCATCTCTAAATAAGATCTACCTTGAGTTTGCATCCATTGGTATCCCTGTATCGTGGTTCTTTTTTGTTCTTCTTGGTTCCTCTTTCTTTTACGATTCTTAAGCATTTTACATATTTGTAAACCTACAATAAGATATACAAAAAAAATGAATTAACATAGTGTCCGTAAACTAGAGAGCCAATAGAGTTTAATTATACCGGATTTTTTGCTTTAATTCAGTGATTCAAACAGTACAAATCAGAACATTCGAAATTCACGAAAACACCCATGGTTTTCTTAAGAACTTTTAGGAGGAGAGGCAGTTAATTATCTATTGGTTGCTAAAAGATTTTGTCCCCTTATCATGTTTTCGTTATGGCAAAAAGTTCACTTAAAAAACGAATTATTCTCTACCTAGAAATAACGATGCCTTTAAGCCTTAGAATCTTTTAAATTTACTTAGAAAATGATCCATTTATCAAAAAGCAACATAATTTGTAATCACAAAATTAATATTCTCAAACACAAAATCTGTTATTCGTTGGATTAGAGATCTTGCTGCAAGCATAAATAAAAAACATACACCATAACTGCGAGCTTCTGTGTCTAATTTTTCCGCACCCCGACGCTTTCTTTTTCTTCGCGCTGCTACTGTCTCTAAATATCCTCGAGTTAATCTACTAATTGCCTTCCAGTTTTTGTCCATGTGCCCGTTATACTATACTGCACCGTATACGCATGAAATGTTTGACCCAGTTACAGCCGGAGGCAACAAGAAGCCGAACTCTTATCAACTTAGTGTTTTTTTTTTGTTGCCCCCGCACCGAGCAGAAGAATCTGACCCAAATTCATTATGACAGTTATCCATTAAAATTACTTCTGCCGCTGTTCCTGCTCAATCGAGCGCACTAAATGTGAGTGTTTGTGTGACTGTATGTGTCTTTTATCTCAGTTTTAAATTGAAAAACATAGACAGCTAATGAGAAATATAAAAAAAGGGACAAACTCAACATCGTCATTTCATAACGGCACCTCGGAAAGGTTGACAAGATTCGGCGCGCGTACGATAGACATGCGGAGATGGAGAGATTCGTCACACGAATGCAACATTAATGACAGCGATTTAAGCTCCAGTTTTTGTGCACCACAAAACGGATGATGAAAATGGACCCGGGCAAAGGATTGACGATGATGTGCAGCAAACAAAACAAGCACACTAAACCAAAAAATGTACTACAAGAAAAAACTAACAGGACATTCACACTAGGCAATCCGACATGTTTCAAATGCATGTGCAGTGTGCAGGTTTGGAGTGCACTAAGGAAGCGAGGCAGACGGGTTTGGGGTTTAGCGAGGGGATCTCGATCCGTGGAGTTATGCTGTCAAGCGAGCCGACGATGGCATCCAGCATCCAATCAACCATTCTCCCCGTCGAATGACATCGGGATTGCATTTTTCCTAGAAATATTCCCGTTCTACTGTCCCTGTGGAGGGTTTCACTGCGCGCGCGTGTGTGTGTGTGTGTATGTACCGGTGGGTGGCTCAGCTAGGGATTTTAGCGCTGGGTGGCACAACCGTCGGATGATGTTCTTTGTTCCGTAGCTGTCGGATTAATTTTCTTTCATTCTTTCTTGCCTGCATTTCGATTCCTTCCATGATGGCATCGCACTCTTCCGAGCGAAAAAGCTTTCTTTCTCTCTGTCTTTAGCTCCACCAGGCAGCAGTTACGGGGTTAATTGTTCACTGGATTAGTGATCCTGCAGCCGGTTTTTTTCCCCGAGGTGCCCCTTTTCCCTGAGCTGGCACACCAGTCTGACTAGCCTGTTATTATTACAGGATGTATTTTTGTACCCGATGGTGAGCGATGGTGTAGCCTCTAACCGTTGCTCTTTGCTCTCGGTTGGGTGGTTAGGGGGGCTTTTTTTAATATCGCATAAATAGCTTAGCTATACAGAATTTACACGGAAGCAAAAACAATCCATTGTGCGAGGTTGTGACGATGAGGCTTGAATGCATCCACTGGTTGCAATCTGGTTGAAAAAGGATCAAGTTATTACTATATTGCAGCTACAATTGTAAAAAATATCTAATGGAATAAATCCCGAATGTCATTCTGTAGCACTTGCGCCTTGAACGTTGGACGAAATATATGCCTATCAGAGCCTCACTCAGTGTGAACTAGCAGCACTAAGAGAACTAGCGAACTCCCAAAAGAGAAACATCCACCACCAGTCTACATCCGCGTAGAGACTGGATTTTTCCTTGGGGCTCCAAGAGGCTCACTCAGATTCTAAACGCATCGAAAGAAAACCCAGCCTTCAAGATCAAGCCAGGATCAAGAGCAATTAACCCAAATGTCTAAGCTTGTTTATAAGCGAATTTCGCGAAAAACGTCTTTTAAAACGCGATGGATTTTGGATCATGTTTGAGAATAACTGTGCCGTATTATATTAATTGGAACTCAAATCCAAGACTCGCATGGAAGTGGACCCTGACTTGCAAGAACCTGTTCCTTTTATTCCATGAGATGGGCTCGAGCAGCGTTCTATTCTTTCAGGGATTTGTACGAAAGAAATAAAGAAATCGCTATAATTATTATAGTAACCTTTCACTATACGGCGCAAGCCACCATACTTAAAATTATTTTATTATCACTGTAACAGATACTTGTGATAGATTTAAGATTGGTAAACTGGTCATTAAATATTTATTGAAGACTGTTTAATTTATAATGCGGAATCGATAGATGCAACTAATTCCAGTGGTATAAAGTGTTTGAACCAAAATTTATAACCAGCATGTGGAACTTAACACAAATTTATCAAAGTTACTAAGCAGCTGAAGTAGTTGCTAATAAGTGTTACCTCTAAGTCATCAAGTTTTTATAGTGCTCATCAAAATCAATCTTTCAGGCACCATTTTCTCTAGAGTGTATCAGTTTTTGACTAAAAGAAACCATTGTTGGACTCTAGGTCAATTAATTTTTGCTCATTAATCAAGTATGTTTGACGTTAAATAAAAAATCCTTCAAAAAATTTAACCTTCAAAAATTGACCTAACAGGCTAACAGGCAAAGGCAGATGTGAAATTCCACTACATATTTTCAAAGCTCTATGACATTTAACCAACATTTCACATTTCATTTCGTTTGTGGTTCAATAGACGTTGCTCCCTAGATTATCAATTAGTTTCTGTTTATTTACTGATCAATTTACTTAGTAGATTAATAAATTTTTCATTAGAGTTTACTTTGATAGATCATGTTTTCTACCTAGTGTTTATCAACGATCAAGTATGAGGGTATATAATTTTAAATATCAATAATTACAATGTTCCACAAAAAGACCTAAATTATATTTCATAACAATTTCTTAATTCAACTAATATGAAAATTAGATACCATTAATTTCAACTCGATTTATGCGTAATTGCCTAACTGCAGCCACCAGATCCAACGCCATTTAAATTTTGCTACTGCTGTTCCTAACCGAGTCTTAAAGTGCCTACCAATTGCCTAACAAAACTTTAAGTACGCCGGGACATTCGGGACAAACAACTGAAAACCCACCAGTTTATAATGCACCCACCCAAAAATGCCGCATCATGAACACAAATAGGGGACGATTATCGTCGGTGATTAACAGGAAAATGTGATAATGCTGAGTGAAAAAAGCGGGAAACCGACGGAACATGATACGATGAGATGAGCTAGCTCATTTGCCGGAAGAGACTGCGGTGGACTGCACGAAATATGTAGATAATTCATCCATCATTCTGCACCAAGGTCAGCCCGGACCGGAATCGATGGATTAATCGTCATTACCCGTAGTAAAAAAAACACTAGATCACATGGTTCTCTGTTAGTTTCCACAGAAAGTAAAGCGAGCGTTCAACCCACATCAATGGCTGGAAGGCATCTCCTATTGTGCGCTGGCAGTGGTGAGTGATTTTGGACGATAAAATTCAAAGAAAGGTTCCGTTTGAAGACTTTTCTGCATAAAGTAGAATGAATGAATAACATGAATAGCTTAAAGAGTTTCTTTCTCGCTTGAACATAACTTGAAACATTGTTTGTGCTGGTGTATCGGTGTTGCTGGGCGTTTCTTTGGCACTATTGGAATTATAGCCCAAAAATGGTGTATATGTAAAGTACAAGAACTCAAATAAATTGTCGACAGTTTATCAATGCCCTCCGATAAACATCCTATTTTCGCAAAAGCACGCCAATTGTGCTGGGGATGAGGGGGTATGGGATAATCAATTTATGGGCACCTGGTTTCTCGGTGTTCTTAATATAGGGTTAGAACCATATGGGTACAAGCAAAAACAAGGGCAATAAAAATAAATCATCAATAAACACATGTGTTCACCTCCTTCCATACGAAACCAACCTCATTTATTTTTCACCAAGAATCTTTGCCTCGACATCCTTACAGCTTAGTTTAAACAACATAGTTTTTCGACAAATAATGTTTTAACCTCATTGATATACATGGTACCATCTTGGGAAAGCAGTTAATCCACCCTGTGGTTTGAAGGTGGTTCAGTTCCATTAGCTCGCGGCGATCCTGAAAAGCTACAAACTTGCAACACTTCTTCCAATTTACACTAAGAAAATACATTCTATTCGTAATGAATTTAAAGCGCAATTTATTTTTCCGCTTTGCCCTCTTTTTTGCTTCCCCGGCGGGACGCGTTTTGCTCTTGTTTGCTGTTTTAATGGTGGTTTTCTTACAGCAACAACAAAAAAGTCTTTAACCCGCCCCGTTACGGAACTCGCGCAGACTTGGTGAGATACTGAAATTTTAGCACATTTTATTGTACTCCGTGGCAAGTAAACGCTTTTTATCGCCTCGCACTCGCTCTCTCTCTCTATCTCTCCCGCTCTCCAGCGTCGATTGGCTTTGTAAAATTAAAATGTAGTTGATGGGAAGGAAAACCCCTTGGCTGTGTCCTCTCCAAAGCGTCGTTTTCCACCCGAAAGAGGTTGAATCATTTATCACATTTGCGCTAGTTTACGACACCCCCACGACGGTTTCGCCACAAAATTTCGTCCCCGGCAGGCCAAACTTAAAACGACGTCCAACCAGCGGATGGGCTGGGCGAGTGCAACGAGGTAAAGCTCTCAAGTCCTTGACTTCCTGGTAAGGTGGAAAATGGGTAAAGTGGAGCTCCTGCTGTGCTAGCGTTCCGGTTCGCAGATTGAGAAAAAAAACGAACCCTGAAGGTTCATTCCTTGCTGTTTTTTTTTTTTTGTTCTGTGTTTATTCGTCTTCACTTTTTCCACAAAATGTGCCGAACAATTGCATTAAGATGTTGAAAGAGTAAAAATATTTACATTTTCCGGATTGAAATTGCTTGCAAAACTGCGAGCCGCACGGGAGTGTGAATACGGGAAAAAAACACTAAAGAAGAAAAAATAACACCAAAAAGAGCAAGGCTCCAGCTCCGACCTCCAAACTCCTGGAGCTTAGATGCGATGCATTGAAAATACCATTTACCGCAACCGTCAAGTGACATTCAGAATGCTTCAGACCAAGAAGAAATATACTGGCACGAAAATGTGCTCCATTCATGGTTTCCAACGGGAAGGCTTTAAATTATGCCAAGCACGCAACTTCATCCTGATTTTCGTTCCACTCGTTCCACCAAAAAAAAAAATGATTCCTCGATGTACGGAACGTGCAGTGCCTGGGAAAGTGGTTGCATTTTGTTCGCACGCTGAGCGATAACATTTAGCTCTTGTATAGAAATGGAGAAATGCTTTCGCTTTCATACGACCTGAAGCGTTCAACCATGAGCAATGGAAATCATTTGAAATAGAGTACTTAACTGAAAACTTGCAAACTTGCAATGGCTGTCATAAGTATATTTTTTACTTAGGCTTAAATGCGGGTAAAAATTGCTTATAAGCTACATGTTATAGATGTAGCATTAAATCTGATTGATTCAATTAGATTGAGCCAGTGTACTAGATATAGCTCACAGGAAAGCAGAGCTTGTTCTCCTTCCAGTACAGACTAGTAGATTTTTCGGCCATTTTCCAACATGATCATTCTTATCACCTAATCAGAAACTTCCCAAACGACACCAACAGGACCAGCTCAGGAGCTCCTCTCAACGTTGGCAAGACAACATTACAAGACTGCAGGCTAAAGCAAGCCAAACAATCTGGTACAAATTTCTTGGCTGAGGACAGCATAGCGTCTACGAATGATTAGAATATTCTTTGTGTATAGCATCCGAAGATCCTGTGCATAATAAAATAAATTTTGTGCAACATTTTTCATATCACAACCATCTTTAGCATGACAATCTATTTTACCTCCTCTTATTCTATTTATTTAATCGTGTCTGTCTTTTTATTTCTGACTATCTACTTAACTCCTCCACTAAAGATATTTATTTGTCATGGCATACAATGATTCAATAAGAGAAGTGATTGGATGGTTTAAGGGTTTGAGGAGGCCCAAAACTGCAAACTGCTTGTAGTCAATAGTCGTGTCTTTGCCTTTCCCTGTCAAGTTACACGTTAAAATATTCGTCAGGATAGAAGAAACGATTTATTTGATGAGCTGCTACACTTATGTTCCTCGTTTTGCACGATTTCCAAATTCGTTGTACAAAATATTTGTATAAAGCTTGGTTGATGTAACCTATTTTCTGCTGCAGATTCGTTAAGAATGGTGCAGAAAGCCTTTGGCGATGCAGCAATTCAAGGTCATAATGACTGTGTTCTTCGATTAACGTGGTGTTGTACATTATGAGTTTTTGTGGAATTGTGTTAAAATAACTATTGGACCACGATAATGTGCCATCGCACACTGCATTCGTTCTCCTTGAACATTTTGCGAAAAAATTCCACTCACATTGTTTTACAACCCCCGTATTCTCCTGACTTGACACCATGCGACTTTTAGCTGTCCAACGAGTCTCAAAAGATAATAAAAAATTATATTTTTAAGATGGGAGAACTCGTTGGTAGAGGTACATCAGGTAGGTTGACTTTGAAGGAGTCGAAATAAATTTTCCCCAATAAAAAGAGCGTTTTTTTGCAAATAAAAATTCGTATATTTTCTTCAAGTTAGAGAATTAATTTTTAAGCTTTACGAACCAAGGGTTTGTCAGCCACAAATTATAACACGGATTTTATGGTGTATTGGATCAGGAGGGGATTATTTTAAAGGAGACGAAATTGATTTGCTCTAATAAAAAGCCAGTTTTTCAAAGCAAAAAAAATAATGTTCAAGTTCCACAAATCGGGAGTTTTTGCGTCGCAAATTAAAACTCCAATTTTTATGTATTGAATTTATTACAAAATTTTTCAAACGCACCACATATATTGCACATGAATTGTAGCTATTTTCAACATTTCAAGTTTTTACCTCTCGGAACGACACACTTCAACCAAGCACTACATACATCCGTAGCTGCTGCTTAAAGTTACTCTTTATTAAATTATTGCTACTACCTCTCGATGACATCATTAACCCAGCTCAGTTAATTAGCTTCTCCCGATGGACAGTAGCGGTCCACCGGACTGGAGCGAAAATTGCAACCAGGTGCTGAATGCATGAAACTTCCTATCAGCGTTTACATTACATCTCCGTTCTAGGCAAAAGCGTAATGGTATGCATAACATTGGACGATCGGGTGATGGTAATGCATTCCTTGCATGGCCCACACAGGTGCAACTGACGCTCTGAAACCATACGTGATGATGATGATGTGTTGTCCAGAGAAAATCTTCAGCAAATCCATTACACAAACCCTGCCAAACAAGCACCGAAGAAAGGAAGAAGGATTCAGTGCCCGGTTTTTACATAACTCGTTCCTTTACATGATGTTTTTTTTAAGTTCGTTTTTATGAATGAGATTGTAATGTATTTAACGATCTACTCACCGTCACAAGAACAACACAGAATGTATGATAATCCTTATTCAAGCAGCGAGAAAAAAGGAAAAGCAAGAAAGCAAAAAGGAAAAATAATCGTAATGGCTCTGTATTGTGACGTAGGTATACTGGCACCGCAGTGTGGCGGCAACATTATCATAATAAATTAAAAAATCATGCATAGACATTAGCCATGGACACACGACGACGCTTAAAGAAAAATGCCTACCGGCTGAGGCAGTTTTTCTTTCTGGTTGTTGCAAAACTTGAGCACTGGCAATGCATAATGATTATTATTAGCGAACAGGCAAGTAATAAGTCTTGGCTGAAGGATTTCTTTTTTTTTATGCGCCATCGAAGCACCAGCATCAGAACCAGTTCGACAAAACCAGATGTTTATCTTTGCCAGCGTTCTGGAGGCATACGAGGTGCACTTGTAAAGGAAAAGCTTGCACCAAACGACGATTGCCGTATCTACTTACTGCTGAAATGCTGAGTGATTGGAAAGCGGGAGGGATAGAGAGATAGAGAGAGAGAGAGAGAGAGAGAGAGAGAGAGAGAGAGAGAGAGATAGAAACAGTGTAGTAGGATAGGAAATCACAGGAAGTCTACAGTTCGATGAGCTTTGAAGCCGAACTCCGATCTACATCACTTCAAAGTTATCTCTCGATAGGTTCAACACATTAAACAGAACAATTGCATAAAAACAGTTCTTGAACTTTTCCATATCTTTTTCTTGTTTCAAACTCAAATAAAACTTTGATGATGGCTCTTTGTTTCTAGTATAAAACAAAACCTATCAAGAAGTACTTTGATTTTGCTTTTGGAGTTTATTATAGCACTAGCGTCACCACGAATCCGGATCAGTGATAGTTTACTTTTTAAAAGAAGTAGCAAAACAGATACTTGTATAATGTACGAAGCATTCTACCTCACTCTCCTAAACGTTGTTTCCCTTTATATCGATCCATCTTGGCTCTGTTTGCATTCCAGACCACGATAGCGGTACAGTGATAATGGTTTGCCATAAAAATGAAACATAAAAGGTACGCACGAAGCATCACTGCTATGACATAATGTGCAATGGTGTAGATTTTGCTTGGAGAGTGATTTTCCGCTTCCTTGAAATCATAAGACATGATCTGAGCTTTTCAACAACTACATCAACATCAGCAGCAACCAACATACAGCTGCATGATGGATTTTCCCGTGTAGTAACTAACCAGCGTATCGAACGTATTACGCCTACAAAGTATGAGAACTTGGGCCAGAAGCAAACACTGACACTCACACGCAGTAGAGGTTCAACGGCTTGTAAACGTCTTCGAAGCGATAAACTCAACGATGCCATTCGAGTAGCATCGTATCGGCGTCGCTCACGAGATATCACACGAGAGTCTGATAGAAGGTGAAAAACACTTACTTTAGCGCTGATGTACGGGATGTAATTTCTGTTCCGTCTAGAACTATATACTTCCAGCTACCAAGACGTTTGGGGAACGGGCCATCGATCCGATCACGTGCGCTTTACGAAAGGATTATCAGTAATGCTATCGGGGTCGTGTTCGATGCTGGATGAACAGTGGGTCAGCTAGCATGGATTGGATGGGCATAACAGTTATAATATCATGCTGGTCATGTCATGAGAATGCCACCGGACGGTCGTTTCATCTCATCCACACGGACAGAGAAGACGTGACAGTTCCAAGTTAAGATACAGTGATGGCATTGTTGCGTCCTCTAGAATAGTCGACATGTTGAATTAGCAAGTAGCAGCGCTGGACTACAAGCGGGTTCGAGGATTTATGCAGCATGCCAAGACTCCCAAGCAATTTGTTGCTCCTCGCAAGTAAACAAGCTATTTTAAATAATAAAAATGACTTAGCGCAACGTTCTATAGTCCTTAGACTATTCGTCTGATCATTTCTGCTTTCAAATAATTTTCATAAAAATAGATAAATTTAAATACAAATACCCGGCTGTTTTGTAGATTAGAACAAACAAAAAACACGTTAGTGTATTATTTGAATTTAATGGTACCCCCTATCCCCTTATAAAATTGAATCTTCTGACCGGGACCAGCTAACGCCCTCCGCGTACCATTATACCCGCCACTGACGGTATCATCGCTTTGAAAGGGCAAAGACTTTTGCAAAGTTAAGTAGAAAGCCGATTTTCTACGAATCGACTCAGTATTTTATTGTTTAACTTAGTTGAAGATCTTAGAAAAATGAGTATGTAATTGCATCGATTAAAAAAAAAAGACTCTAATTCACTTTTCGCATTCTGACGCAACCTTTTCCAAAATAGTAATAAATTAAAAAACAAACAAAGGAGTTTGTTTCAAATTTAAAGCTATATATTTTTTGTATTATTTTAAGCACCTCCTTTCCACAATTTTCAGCTTTAACTCATATAAAAAAATATTATGCATTTCAAATAAGACTAGTATTAATGCAATGCCGATCAAAAAACAACTATAAAACCATTTGATGAACTGCAACATTGGTTTACTCAATTATTTCCTCTTTTATATCCTAATGAACCAGTGTGCGGGTTCGGTTTAGACGGGCCGGTTCCAGGTCGTGGAAATTTCGTTCGAAGCGAGTATTCCAGTACCCAGCTACGTGACGTGTTTTACGTTAATGGACTCCCGTGGCCCGCACGAACAAGGCAGGAAGGTGCCAATTGGCAGACAGTCGCTTCAGAACTTCTACAAAAGGTGCACGGGCGTATAATTGACATCAAGATGTTGTAAGGCACACTCCGGAGACACATTCGCCAATTCCGAATGCGCTCCCAGGCATTACGATGCTGCATCTTTTGCAAGCGAAGCTGAATGTTTTAATCTTGATAAAATGCTCACCTTTTAAGCCTCGGGCGGTAGAATTCCAATACACGATTGAATTCGATTGGGGAGAATATCCCCCGCTTAACCGTTTCAATTAAAAGCTTCGATAAGGGCAGCTAAGAGGAAAATTCTGCTAAAGATCAAATAGAACCAATTAAATAAAGGTAAAGTTGCAAGAGATAAGTGCTTGTGAAAATGTGAGCTGAAAAATTGAATACCTAACCGTTTGAAATTATTGAATCTTATCACTTCTGAAGGGCGACGAAAATGTTTCCATACTAGAATCTATTGCCATTTGTTTAGTACGTGATAAAGTAATACTACAATGCGCGCGAATATTATTTAAGTGAATGATTTAATTGAATCTTCGTAGAATATGTTCATCTCATCCAGCCCAGCCCAAAACTATCCTTACTTCGAAAATCCCGCTTACAGAATCGACCTTTGATGGCTAAGCTTTAGCCTGTTTTGGTCCTGCATTGTACATCAAAAGACTCTCAGTTTCGCCCTAAAGCACTTTAAATGAATTCAAAACTACTCTAAAGACATACTCTTTAATGCGTGCAATGATAAATCAGAGTGGATGTCTCACGCCCGACGAAAAACTACATCTCACGACTACGACCCACATCCCACCCATCGACAAGGAAATAATCGATTAGTTTTCGCGTCCTGTTCAATCATCCGTGCATTATCCATCGCTGCAGGAATCGCATCACTGCTATCGCAAATCCAACTGTCGTACCAATTTTGCCCGGAAGTCACACAAATGACTGCAATTATGGTTCCATTTCAACGGTACATCAATATCCGTGTGGTGTCCCTTGTGTACTTGCGGTACGATTAAGATGAGCTCATCATCCAATTTCCAGTACTTCTTCTCCACAGACCGTGTTTTGAGAATGGGGCCACTCAACACTAGAATTAGCGTTCACCGAGATGATCTTACGGCTCATCACGATCACGGACAGTCGGCGAGAAGTTATAGCAGTATCCGTCAATTCTCTTTTTTTTTTTTTGGTCACACACAATTTTCAGCCATCGAATGGCAATTTTTGTTGCTATTTTCTTTTGCACCACCACGCAGTTGCAATTTAAGTTCCATCACGTCGTACATTATGCGACCCGCGATAGTGCGATACACCGAGAAACAGCACAAACACAGTGGGCTGATGTCGTGAGCAGGCTTTGAAATCGTGGCACTGGCACAGAAAGCTGCGCACCAATGCTCTAACCCCCAGATATCAGCATGGCAGGATGGCACCATGGTTCCAGTTTTGTGCAGTGCCAATGTTGGTGGAAATGTGAGAAAACCACTCACTCGCGGTCGTTTGCATGACCATCCGTAGATCAAACGGTGTGGATAGAAATACCGAGAACGATACATTTGCTAGGGGGTTCTGGCTGCATCGATCGATGCATTTGTGCCACTGCAAGTAATTGAACGTTTCGCGAAAGTAGCGAAAAGATCCAGAACTTGCGCTACTAACATTCGTGGGAAAATTACTCATTGGTACTTGCTGATGTTAGTTGCGTGATGGAAACGAGCTCGTTGGAAAATTTCCAATCAGTAGGAGCTAGCAATATGGATAGCTTTTTTTAGCTTGAAACGATGACAAATATGAGTGCTCATTACTGCTGTTCAAATAATCAAAACGTTTTCTTTCTCATTAAATGTACAAACATGTTTATTTACTTCATATAGTTTGAGCCTGAAGCTATGCGTTTATTATTTTCTAAAATACTTTTCTCATCATTTAAGGCATGTTGTTGTTTATCAGATGGTCTTTTTCCGTGATCAAAGACATGCAACTTAACATAGGCTAACAAGCGTTCTGACTAATATGAGGAACGCCCTTTTGTAAATAAGGTTAACTTTAAGTTTTCAAATATACGGGCCGATCATTCGAACAAGCATAATAAAATAGTTCGTTGATCGAGCAATTTGCTGAGTTTGGACTCATAAAGTTAGATGAATTAAATTACTCAGTGGAATGTTTCAAAAGGATTTTCTGAATTTGCATTTACTAAGGGAAAATGCTGTAGTAGAGCCATCATCAGCTCCGGTCTTTACACGACGTTCCAGACCATTCTCACGTAGTGAGGATTGACTATCCAACTACGTGGTATCAGAAAGTCTAGTAAGCCATTAGCTGGCCGGCATGAACTTAGAAAGACGTTAATCCAACAAGAAGCAGAGGTAGAAATTTCCTTGAATATTCTTCCCCCCTATCAGTGTAAAGTTTCATAACGGGCTTGCTATTGCATTTGCTATTGCTATTGTCCACTATCCAATTGAAACAACTTATGCCGAGATCTAAAAGTTCCAGTTAACCAGCAATGATTGCCATTTCTGGAATTTCCTCATGCTGAATTGGTGAATTTAGTGATATAATTGAACACTGTACAACTTGATCTCGACAATATTCTCATTGACCTCTTCATAGTCTCTAGCTGTCAGACAAAGCGATCGTTTGCACAAAATGCATCCACTTCGTCTTCTCCAGTGTAATAAATATGCTAGATATAATACTCACCATCGCCAAAAACTCCCGGGTCACATAAACCGAAAACCCCATTCAAAATCCATCAAACTGGATGAGTGTAATCGGTCCACTTTGGAAGCACATTTGAGCAACGGCGAACCATTTTCAAAAGACGCAATGATGCATTAAGCAAACAAGATGATACACTCCGAATTGCATCATCTGATGAAAAGTTTCAATTTCAATCATGCTTTTCGTGCCGTGCTCTGCACCATGGTTGAGGTGGTTCACTTGTGGTGTGATTGACGGCCGCAGGGAAATGTGACAATCCACACCCCAACCATTCATCAAACGGGCGTGCCGGGGAATTCTCACGTTCAACGACAATTTTGGGGTGATAAATTTGCGAAAGAAGTTCATGTTTCACGAGCACTTTGGGCGGTGTGTGTTTCTCTTGCTCGAAAAATATTTCACAACGGGAAAAGTATTTCATCTCGTTTCGGGTAGAGGTGCTATAACACCGACTCCTTTAGAATAGGTAAATGGAGTTTTTGTCCCTTTTCTGTTTGTAGTTTATTTATTATTTTTTTCGGTTTGCTCGGAATACCTTTTGCAAGATTACCATGTACAACGTGCCGTGCTACGCTTATCGTGTACTGCATCCGAAGCCTTTTCTCTGCTTGAAAACGTTGCTTTAGCCACACAGAATGACAAGCTGCGCCCGACATTTCCCAAAACATTGGCGTCTTTATCAGCATTTATAAAATCCTTTTTGTGCGAATAGATATTTAGTTCTTCCATGATCTATGACAGTCAATATGATAGAACGATCCGAAAAGTTAACGATACGTTTGAAGGAAAGCATCTTTTTCGCTGCTAGAAATTGTGTTTCACTGTGTTGCAGAGTATCAAAGCTTAATAGGCGACAGCGATGAGGAAGCAGGACCGACCAGTGACAATTCGCCGCCAAGCATATTGGAGGATCGCACTCAGTAACAGTGCAGTGACTTCAAACGAAAAACGAGATTAATGAAATCCAACAAAGGGTTGAATAAGCGGAGAATAAAATCCAAATATTCGTTACATTAAGGTTTGTGTGTAACCAAGAGCCAGGATCCTAGAAGGAAGATACACGATTAATGGTTGATACCACAAATGCTGTACCTCCAATGAATCTTGCTGGTAGAACGATCAAACGTGATAATGTTAGGTTAGGCAAAGTATTACATCATTTACAGAACACCAAAGAGAAAATGAAACGAGGGCATTTTGAAAAGAACAACAAGTAGATGATGACGTTACTGGGAAATTTTTTTTAAAAATATCAACGTGTGGACACTGGGTCCCGGTAGCAGCTGGAGACTAAGTACACTATCCTGATGAACAACGGACGATCCAACGAATAGATCTGAAATGGAATCCATGTAATGTTCACTACTTCCCATGTGATCCCCATTTAAAGAAGAAACAGATCCTTTTCTAGGTCTGTGAACTATGGCTAAGCAAACTAAGATAAAAAAATACATTCAGAGACAAGACTAAAAACCTTCCAAAAATATTATAACTAATGCGTACAAATTTAATTGATGTAGATGGTCAAACAAGACATTAAATTGTCGATGCATGGAAACCTTTTTTAACAGTTTAAGAACAAATTTAGCACGAATTTAAGGAACCTTGAGATACCCCATTCTCCCACTGAGTGGGATTGGAATACTTACTACCGGCAAGCACCCTAAATGGGCGATTTGATCGAAAGCTTTGATACCCTGTGAGGCGACCGAAACAAAATGCAATCATTGCGCAATCTAGAAATATCTGCTCAGAGAATCTGCAATATTGGTAGAGGTATTATCCAGTATGGGTCTCTTCTTCATTTGCCTCAATTGAGAGGTCTTCGGGTCAGTGGTGGATTTTCCACAAATGCTTTAGGGAGCCTAAGGAGATCGGGTGGGGCCCTGACTCGAAAGGGGCCCCAATAAAAAGCACAAAATGAATTTAGTTATTCATGGCATCGCCTGACAGCTGTCTCGTCTAATAGGACCTCACATAAAACATTTTAATTGCAAATGTTTTGCATTGTAGCTTATGATATATACAGCAATCAATTATTCAATTAAAATGAAACTTTAAATATATTTTTGGTTCAAATTTGAGTATTTACCTAACTACGAATGAGTGCAGAACACATAGCTACCATGCGTCATGAACTCAAAACGAATATATTTAAACCGTGTAATGAAGTGTGATAGAAATTGAAACTTAATTTACCAGAACCTCGAGGCAAGGAACACGGACGGGCAACAAAATTTCCTATACCAACACGTTTAAAACATAATTCACTTCAGGAAGGAATAAACACCGATTTTGTTCCGTGCGTTCATGCGTTTGTAGCGTATACGTGCCATGTAATATTCGCCTCAGGCAGCGCAACATCTTTAAAGCACCGCACACCATACCACGATCAAGGACTAAAACTTTTCCGTACGGTTTTTCGTGTAACCTTCAGTCGTCCACAGTATCACGGATCTGTATAATCGCGGCTGCAGTTAATGGATTTTTAAACTCATACAATTTAAAAACTCATTTTCGTCACACAAAAGCTCCGTACGCGATTCAATTAAAAGTAAATTCGTTACTTAACCACTTTCTTCCACAAGTCGTGGTGACGCACACATACCCGGGAACGTATAAAGGAAAAACGCACATGGAAAACACTCCCATGGAACTCCCATTCTCTCACAGGCTTAGAGACGGATTTTAAAGGACTATAAACACTTTGTTTTAATTTTTGAACTTATTCATCCTTTCGAAAGTGATTATACCGGTTGATTTTGTTCTCTTTCTGATAATGATCATTTGAATGACAAACGCAGAGTAAAGAAATCACGTACAATTTTAAATGAGATTAATTAGTGAATGAATGTATCTGGCACGGATTAAAAAGCATACATTTTTTTGGTTTTCGTAATGGAAAATAATGATCTAAAATGCTTATCATTATCTCGATTAGAACTTCCACAACTTTTCTATGGTATAGCGGGAAGCTTCGTTAAAATGCTGTTCATCGTTATAATGATACGTAAGTTTAATACATAGCTGAATGGATTAAATCAAAACTTAGCCGGAGCACCGTGATCCAAAGAGACCGGATCCGGAATAAAATAGCACACCGCACCATCTGAAGGTTTTTCTTAGCATAATCCCGCTACCAAATGTGCTAAAAATGGAAGTAGATTTTTTTGTTTGAAATTAAGCGTTCACCACCCCACCGAGAATGATATTCTTTCGCCTTAGTGTCTGCACAAACGCCTCATGAAGAGAAATTATTCCAAACATTCAAGAATATTTTACCAAGCCCATCAAAACAGCTTCATCTCTCACCGATAGACACATTAAACCCACCACGCCACATAGGTATCGCTTCTGACCATCCCATCCATAAACAAACGACGGCCAAGTATGCGCTCGAGTGGTTGCTTACATGAATTTTTCGTCACTAGGCACTGTGCCTTCGAACCTTTTAATGCTCTGTCTGTTATTTTTCCATTTCAAGGGATAAAGTGCGTTAACCGGTAACGGTGGATTTGCTGTTTTAATTTTGATTTTATCACCCACTTGTCCACGGTCGTGCACGGATGCATAAAAGGTTTTTGTTTTTGTGGGGGAGGGGTTGTTTTTTCCCCCTGCGCTTTGTTACATTTTATCTGAAGGTGCTTGGTGTCCGAGGAAAACTAAATGAACTTATAATATGCCGATGGTACGATGGCCCTATCCCAATTTGCATACAATTTCTAGAAGGTTGGCTGGTAGAATTAATAAGAATTTTTATTCCCATTTAGCCCTCGTCCGACCCAGGAAACCCGTTACAATAACTCATGAAAGATAGCAAAAGTGCCAGGGGATATTTCTTATCTGCCAAGACTTTTATTTATCAGCTTCCACTGTTGGTGTTTGGATGCTGTTGTCAGATCTTTAAACCTAGTACAGCAGAAGTAACAACGGTCTGGGTCTGTTTTTGCTAGAAGGATTCTCTCCCGTTCCGGTCAAGTTCAAAGTCAACTCTAGATAGGAGCTTTTTTGTTTGCTGTTTGCCATGAACTGACTTGTTGTTTATTTGCGCTAGTACAGGGATTGCATCAGATCTCCAGTCTGAGATCTACTCAATTCAGTAGCATGGGTTACTTCGAAATCACTCCAGACTCGACGGGAATCGAATCGGGCATCCTAGGCTTTTTGTTTCTGGAAACTCGGATATTCAACTGTGCAAACAGTCTGTTTGGGTTTAAATACCTACTGTGCTGTAACAGTACTGTAAATAAGTGCAACTTTCTACTCTTGTTTATTGATCTCTCCAATGAAACATAAATCTTCATTTTATATGTAGTCACAGAAAAACTTATAATAATTACTAGGAAGATCCTCGCTATTACTAAAGACGATGAATCAAAACAAGGAATCTTCTTCCTTGTCTTTTCACCATTCAATAAACTTTCTTCACTGCTAAAGAACTTATACTCAGACAGTATATTTTATAATCAAATGTCATCTCCATCTCCATCAGGATATGTAAGTATATATCGCACGTTCGGGACCTACTCACAATTGAATACTATTCAATTGTATTTTCTACAATTACTACTATATATTCTACATAATTACTACAATAAATTCGTAAAGAATATTTTTTTTAGAGAGCTTCTCAATCTGTCTAATGAGCCATTGGTAGCCAACTTTTTCCGTATTCTTAGCTCTATGCAGACTAACATCTTGTTCAACGACATAAGCAACACATCATGCTCCCGTCCTCATACAATAATCCATTCCCCAAGAATATCGGTCGATGCCATTCCTGGTTGCATAGGATTTTTTTTTGTAAAATTTTTACTACTGTATCTTATTACTTATCAGTAAATCTTTTTAATTATCTTTTTTATGAATTTCCTTCGTTTATTAAGACTTAAAAATAAGAATCAAGTTTTCTTTTTCTTTCAAGTTTTTTTGTATATAAAATGGTACAATTTACATTCACATTAGTTGCAGGTAGTTTGAAACAAAAATACATTTGCTATTTTTACTGTTTAAAAGCTGTAGAAAAAAGACATTTTATTTTTTTTCAAAAACAATTTTGTTTGCAAAACTTTCAAAAAGAGATCTTTTTCAAATTTAATCACGCCGAAGCTGACCTCTGCCATCCGTATGCCATCATCGGTTTCCGGTGCCGACAGGAAAGTAATTTGCATACTTTACAGTTTCAGACTTCTCCGATGGAATGGCTGAAAACATTCCGAAAGCAAAACACCGACCGTTGGCATTCAAAAGGGAGCAAATTATTTAACCGAATTCATTAGCTTGTGGTTCAGTAGCTGACCAACTTGGTTGGTCCATCTTTCCACCGGCGTTCCCACCCGAGAAATTGCCCACATTGAGAAAGTCAGCTCTAGCACATATTCTATACCTTCCCCCTTTCGATGGTGTGCGGTAAAAGGCCAAACACTTTGCACTGGTTTCTGTAAGAACGAGTTTATTGAATTATTACACTACGAGAAGAGAGAGAGTTACACTCGTGGTTGCTTCAGCCTCTGCAAGTAATCATGTTAAGGGTAGCTTATCTTCTGTTTCGAAAAACCAAACCGAAACCATGGTAAACCACAACCCACTTAATAGCGTACGCACATGTGTTGGTGTTCCTTGGAATGGAGTGGAGCAGTAGCGCTTGTTGACAGTTGAGAAAGAAATCCCCTCTCAGTGGTTAGCTCAAGAGCTTACTGACCCGAACCCAGACAGTTTAAAATTAACAATCCACACCTTTGCAACACTTGAGAGATGATGTTTTTTTTTTAAAAAAAGCTTCTGCCTCAATAACTTGAAAATGAAAGTCTCAACAACTATATCCTTTCATTTTCTCATTCCGATATGGAGTGTCTCTGTACTTTAGTGATAATTACAGGCCCCTTTTTTTATTAAATCTTAGCTTGAAGATGGAAATCTGACTGTTCTGTTAAGGGTAAACTTAAGAATTCATTAAAAGCATGTCGAATTTTCTTGAGAACTCAAATTGCTCTTGTCTATGTTCAAGTAATTTTAATAAACTCCGTTCGTGTGTTGGTTCGTTGTAACATTTGAAACAATTTATGTAGAGCGTCAATGGTAAAACCAATCTTACACACATATAATATTTTAGGATATCTAAGAAAAATGTTAGGAATGCTGTCAGAGTCCCATTAACCGAAACCCATGTCCCATTAACCAAAACTCTATCGCATGTTGAGAATGTGTCATTTCTAAAAACAATGTAACGTTCACCTGTTGCAAGAATTTGAAGATTCCTTACAAGACTACCCAGAGATGTTAGTTGGATAGGCTAGATGCACACCAAATTCTTCATACAACATTACAATGGCATAAAATATTCGGCTAGTTTACAACGCAATTCGATGGCCGCCGTGACCTTACGGTCTCACGGCCAAGAAGAACTGGTATGGCTATTTAAAATAATTCCAAAAGATAGGATAACAAGGACAGAATATCTTCTTAACAAAATTACATCCCAACTCTAACAATCAACGTTGGAATTAATTGTTAGAATTAATTAATAGATTAAACGTTCGGGAACAGAAATAAATATACAGTTGTATTATACAATACGACCAAATAATTTAGAAAAGAAACATAACTAATACTGGCGAAAAAACAAAGTAAGTAAAAAGAAAATAGTAAATAAATTGATCGAATTTGAACCATCGAGAATTGCTAGAGAAAAAACTTCACATAAAAAGGACAATCTTCGTTTGCTGGATAGACCTCTAGTAAAGCATAAAATCAATTCTTCTTTTTTTATAAATCACTACCACAAAACATATTCAATGCGGCCATATTAATCGATAAAAAAAGAATTTGTAGTATTTTTTACTGTTAATGGAATAAATGAAAATGTATTCTTATGTATCTTTGCAGAATAACGGCTTTAACCATATAACAGGTTGGCTGATAAGTCCCCGGTCTGACACATAGAAAGCGCCGCTAGTATTAAATGCATATTATTGTTATATATCACCAACCTTCAAATGATTCGTGTCAAAATTTGACGTCTGTATGTCAATTAGTTTGTGGGACAGAGCGTCTTTTGTCAAGCAACGTTCGTCAAGGTTGCTTGACGAACGAAAAAAGAACGTAGAAGAAAAAAGTGTTGTTCCACCAAGACAACGCACCGTGCCACAAGTCATTGAGAACGATGGCGAAAATTCATGAATTGGGCTTCGAATTGCTTCCCCACCCACCGTATTCTCCAGATCTTGCCCCCAGCGACTTTTTCTTGTTCTCAGACCTCAAATAGATGCTCGCAGGGAAAAAAATTGGCTGCAATGAAGAGGTGGTCGCCGAAACTGAGGCCTATTTTGAGGCAAAACCGAAGGAGTACTACCAAAATGGTATCAAAAAATTGGAAGGTCGTTATAATCGTTGTATCGCTCTTGAAGGGAACTATGTTGAATAATAAAAACGAATTTTGACAAAAACATGTGTTTTTCTTTGTTAGACCGGGGACTTATCAGCCAACCTGTTAATGTTGTGCATTTCTTGTAGATTTTTTGTATTTTTTTCTCTTTCCTTTTTATTTTAATCGTTTGATTACATTAATAATCTTTCATTCGTGTAAACTGCTCTTATTGGGCCCTTATTAACATTAAATTAAATATTGGTTACTCCTAATGCATTTATGCACTTATGCATTTATGGTACAAGTTTCAGTCATAATTACATAATTATGCCGCAATACATACATTAATCTGACTGATGTGCAAATTCCAATGCCAGAAACTGAAATCTCCTGTAACGTACATTAGCTGCTAGCCAATCACTTTTCTCTACAATAGTAAAACCAATTTCAATTCCATCCTGTGTCCAATGTTTTTTTTTTTATAAACCAGATTATGTATTGTAATTATTTAGAAACAAGAATTCCACATTATAAAAATGCATCAAAGATTGCAACTTCCAAAAACGACAAATTACCATTTCTTCCTTTCAAAGTACTACTTTAATGTACATTATTCCTCTCCCACAGCTACGATGAGACATTAAAATTACTCAATTACTCTCCAGCCAGCAGGAAGCAATTCATTTTACAAGAGCAACGAAAAAATAACCATTTTCAGCATATCTTGCGTCTCATTATCGAATCAAGTAACTCGATTAACGGCATCCATCAATCAAGCGAAGCTGTACACTGCAACTTTAATCGCTTGTACGATGCCAAGGTGCATGTGAATCGTCTGCCCTCTGACACGCAGCACCACAGCACATCATCTAACTAATGCAACAATGTCAACAAACTTTTGTTCGTGGCCCCGCATCACTAGCTGGCTGACCTTTGACCGCTCGCGAAGAATCATTCGCCTCGAACTTGAACGGGCGAGTGCTCTCTGCGCCCAAGAAGCATCACGTGATCGCGTCTCCTTCCATCCTTCTCGCCTTCCAACGATGGGCAATATTTCATCGTCCGCCGATCGTGCTTTGTGTTCGTTCGCCTAAACCATCTCCCATCATCATCATCATCAGTAACAGCACTAGCAACAACAGCCAGCCACAAACAGCGCAACATCTGCGCAATGTCGTAATGGCTTGGTGGGGGTTATGCTGTCCAGCCGAACGGTCACTGAACCCACCCCGGTTGCGCTGAGAAATCCGTACCGCAAGAGCAAAGCGTTTTGCAACGTGCAACAATCGGACGGACGATTCAAACGCTCCACGAACCAAGTCGGTGTGTAGCGACGCCGGATAGAACTCTGGGTGCAATCCCGGTGCAAGCCGAGAAGAATGCCCAGACCACGCGCGGTTTGGGGCTATTTATAGACTCATAAATTACTCTTCCATCGTATTTATCATTACCCGTAGAAGAGGAAGAAAAATCCTGGGGTGCACAATTACGTGCTGCATTCTCGGCATCATAGAACGCACCGGAGAACATCGGTTGACCGATGCAGTCGATCAGCTAGAATATCGATCGCTAGAGGAATATTAAAAAAAAAAGGAAAAACACAACGCGTGATCAAACACACAAAACAGTACATAAATAGTGCAGCAAGACGCGGGTTGAAGCACAAAAAACTTGCTCGCCCGATCAAGCGACGAACCCGATCGACGGAAGAATCACACCGTATCTGTCAACGATCGTCGAAGCCCGTCGCGAACCATCACCGAGAACGTAAATGGGAAAGAAACACCGCAAACGCACCAAACGTGCCACGAGTCATATGGCAGTGTGAAGCGCTGCCGGACCAAAGCCGGACTTTGATTGTCATTTTCCGGCCACCGGCAAACCGGCAAATAAATCATTGCGATGCATTCTTTCGCCGTTGGCTCTAGAAAAAAAAAAGAAACATCTGTCCGCACTTTAGAGGCTTTCCCGTCGTTGTCGCATTCGGTCGACAAAGTTGATCCCTTTACGCCGGTGCGATAGATAAATCTTACTACACGCCGGACGTTCTATCCTACCGGTGGTAATTACAGTGATTAAAGCACGCGATCCCGTGAACCGCCCGGATCATGCGGATCCCCAAGCTCGGTGATGATGCATGGGCTTTAAAATAGATTTGCGAATCGTCGAACTGTCACTTTGTGGCCCAACCGCCCAACCATCCAACCGCTTCACAATGTCAATCCGATCGATGCACACTGGCACTCGGAGGCACTTCGGAACGATCACATACAGAGGAAGGGAAGGAAGAACGATTATTGCCGCTTGAGCATGCATCATCACCACCACTTCCCTCGGAAGCCTCTCACCATCAAATAAGATGCATTTTACATTTTGCTCCCGGGCGTACGGAATCGCTTTATTTATTATGCTCATCCGATTATAAGCAATTTAAATTTATTCACCTTGATGGCGGGTGCTTCCGTCTCGCGTCTGGCCAACGCCATCGGAAAACTCGATGTGCAGACGTACCACATCTTGGGACCATTTCCTTCGCCCTTTAGCGTACGCTGCTTGGGAGAGAACGGGCGAAAAAAGGGGCCGGGTAAAGTGGTGCAATGAATGCATTCCAATTACGGTGCCACGCTCTAAGAAGCGTTTGCTAAGCAGGACTCGCAATGGTCGCCCTTTTTTGCCCATTATCAGGGCACATGGCTGCAAGAATGGATGTACGAATGGCATCTAGAGCAATTCTTTGGGGTCGTGTTTTGTGTTGCAGTTGCAGTTTAGTATCCATTTTACTGGGCGAATAGTTGCTACGACGATGGCTTGTTGGGCGGTGACCTACGGACAAAGGTCACTACACGAAAAGGGGTGGTGAAAAATGCAGCACATCCAATGCATTATGGCTCTCTGGTTACGTGTTCCTGCACGTGGAAACAGTCCAATATGCACGTTTGAAGACGAACAGGCAATTTACGACCTAATGTATTAGAAGACATACGACTGTAAAGGAAATGCATGAACAAATGCTATTATAAAAAATTCCTAATTCCTAATAACAGGATTTAGTTTAAAATTAGAGTTTTAGGCTTTAAAATTTTTAAATTTCGTAGCTTTAAACAGGCCGTATTTCTTTAACACACTATTCTCATAACTAGCAAGTATAATTCACGAAACTTATACGCTATGTGTGTGGAAGACATTTCTGTGGCTGCCAGATACGTACGCTGTCCACTTGAGAAGGCCAGGAATGACTTCGACTTCGTCGTTTGTGCCTCTGCAGAACATCTTTTGAGGTTATTGTACCTTATAGCCGGCCCAGTGGTGATGCGACAACTCCGCCGGACTTCACTCGGCAGAACACCGAAGATCAAATCCCATCAAACCATTCCCCGGTACTGTACTATCCAACTACGTTGTATCGGTGAGTTTAGTAAGCCATTCGATGGCCGGCGTGACCTTAGAGGTCGTTAGGCACAGAAGATGAACCATCAGAACCAAACATATTTCGCCAACGGGACAAAATAACCGGCAATAATTTTAAATCTCCTAAACATAATTTTGTTACAACCTGAAACCAGAAAAGCGACTGGCAATCTTATTGATCTTGTTGTGCGTTACAAATGTACACTATAAATATAGAAAATAAAGATCGAAAAAGAGACAAATGTAACAAACTACACTAAACTACACAGACGATAGTGCAAACTATTTACAGGAAGGAAAAGAAATCAAAAAGTGGATCCCTCCCCTCTTTGGTGAAGTCGAGTAGAAACTGCGTATATTCGTAGCCCTTCTGACCCAGGATGTTATACCTGTCGCCACCACCGGGAATGCTTTCCTGATGCCTGAAATACTGCTAAGATCTCAGACATCGCCACATTGAACTCCACTTCACGCTACAAACCTTGGAGCCTGCCCTGAATATACGTTTAAGATGTGCATTCATCGCCTAATTGTTCAACATAAGTCTAGACAGCATGCAAACGAACCCACGGTAGTACGATAAACGATATCCTGGTATCGAACCCCTCATGCTTTGCTTTGTTGTTTTGTGAAACGAAGAGGAGCTTAGAATATTAAGTATTTTGTTAATAAAGTAACTAGAGTTTTTCAACGCCTCGACAGATTTCAATGCCTCTACAGTGTTTATGCTATCAGCGAACATGAAAATATGAAATACTGAGTGGTTAAAACATAGCGCTAGCTCTGCTACATAACTAGAGCATGGCTGTCTAAGCTTGTGGAAGGCTTCGGTTTATGTGTTGAATACACCAAACCCCATGTGCACCTCCCACGAGGTTCCATTTGTGTAGAATTGTTGAGGATTTTTAGGGTTTTTCTTGCTATCGGGGATGGTCAGTTTGTCCTGCTGTAGTTTGTTAACACGTGGCTTATGTCTCTAATGGTACTAGGGTTTACCTGTAGGAATACAACTCATGACAGAATTCAGGATTTTGCATTTGTGGTGTGAATTAGAATATTTGTGTTCACAGTCGCCATGTGGTGGGAAGAAGAGATTCACTGTCGCCATGTGGTGGAGAAGAAGAAACTCGGACTTATAATCGCGACGAGAACAGAACAACGTGATTGCTAACTGTGCGGACCAATATCTTCCTTTATCTGACTGTCCAGGCAGTCTGAAGATTCTGGATGAGAATCTTCCTTACAGGAAAGTTGGAGACATCGAGGCCTTACCTTTGGTAGGGGGACTCTCGATGTTCATCGGCGGAGCAAGTCGGCCAGGCGACTTTGGATGTTCAGAAGGAATATCCCTTACTGGCATGTTGGAGGTTTGAGGCCTTACCTTGGGTAGGGGGACACTCAAACCTCTAGAAAGAATTGAACGCAAGGTTTAGCTTGTTGTACCTTCTCTCAGCCTGTCTGTCTGTGTGTGTCTGTCGAAGGCTTCCAAGACCGTTTTATTTATACCCAATTCTTACAATAGTTTTTGCTCGTTTTTGTAACCAATATTGTTTCTTAGTGGTTGTTCTTTTTGCTATTGCATTTAGTACAAAAATATTTACGTAAGCATAAAATGTGTCGCGGTGCGATCGATTGCTGTATTTGCAAGAAATGTGTCGGATATCATTCGTCGTTGGATCTATATGCTTGCTATGCATGAAGTTACTTGTTTGTGTTTTGTTGTTTTGTGTTGCTGACCACTGTCTAGACTCGCTGGTTGTTTTGAACTGATATCATATTGCATTGCGTCGCTCGCTAGCCGGGTGCGCTGGTAAGTGTTTGAATGTTCATGTTAAGGCGTGCGCGTGGTCAAAATAGCTGAATGTACATTTCTTACGTTCTTGGCTAATGCAGGTTATTTGTTAAATTGGTGAATTTCTGCTCACCGTATACTGCTACGTAAGGTTTGTTGTATGCGAAATAATGTATACTCTAGTGAGATGTTTAGCAGATATGCTACACATTTATATACAGAACCCGGTCTCCAGCAGCAATTTGAAATATTCAATCACAAGTGGGTTAGATACTGTTAATCTCAGCAGAAGAATAAGAGATAACTGAAAAGAAAACTTAGTTCTAGCGGCAACACTCTAGCGATAGCGGTTAGCATTAGGACTAATGTTTAAGCGGACAAGAGACTTGGAGGGTTTCATAATCATAAAAGTTTTATGGTAGAGCCTAGCCAGGCTCATGCTAGGTTATAGTTCAATCGTTTGGTACCTTCCTACCGGGCCATGGCTTAACAGAATATAAGTATTAATTACTAATATTTTCAAATTAGATTGAAGATACCAAACCAATTGGCAGCATTATAACGAACGTCTACTGCTATTAAAATAACAGGTACTGGTATTCCCCGATACAGGGTTTGGATCCATAGATGGATAATAGTCCATCTATGGAGTCCATATGAATCACTTGGTAGAATTTTTCAAATAGATATTTAGTTTAAGTACGATAAGGCATAAGGCATTTGGAGTTTTACAAATAGTTAGAGGATTATTAATTCAATAGCTTGTTTCTATCGGAAGACCCTATCATCATCACCCTATCAGAGATATAAAACAGGTTTAATGCAAAAAATAGTATCAAAAGTTGCTCTTATTACTGCTTCTTTTAACCACAATTAATTGCAAATTTCCACAGATTCCAATTTCCCATCAGTGAATGATTGCAAAGCTCCACAATAGGCTTGCAGTATACAAATGTTCATTTGAAATAATACCTTAATTGATTGTAAAATTCGATTATGATTATCAAAACCCTGCATACGCCATATTCAATATGCGCGAATTCGCTGTACGCTAATCTTTCAAAAACTGACAGTTCATACTTGTTTTAACGAAAAGTCCTATTCACCTTTCACAATTTATTAACAATAGTAATAAGCAATAGTTCCAAAGATTTTAGTTATGTTATTAAATTCCAATGTTCCAAAATTCCAACTTGAATTCATAAGTACAAACCCTTTGATGTACGTTAGGTTATGGTTTGATTATTTCTTGTCCAAATGTAATCATGAATTTATGTTACATAGAATTTTTGATTCATTAATTTTATTCAATCACTCATCCATCTTAATCGAATCAAGGGAAGCAAAAGCCAGTTGTTTGTTGATTATAAATATTGTTTTCACAACATTAAATTGATAGTAAAAAAGTTGATACATTTATCTTTTTTTTTTATTTAATAAAGGACGGTTTCTCTGTTGCAATAAAAATCACTAAAAAAGTAAACGATATCAAATTTCACGATCCAAGCTCATGCTTAACACACTCCAAAAGTAATTACTACGCTTGCAAATACATCATCAAAGAGTTCGCTTTATCTTTATTCAAATCTCCACAATAACATGCTGTATTTTGCAGCTCGCTAACTGCTTGTGCTAATAGGTAAAGTTCTAAATATAACTGTCCTCGTTATGAACTATATCCGCTACAATCGAACAAAGCAACAACAACCCCCCAGTTCCTAAACAATTCCTCATCCGGCATAGGCATCCGTTGCTCGACCGCAAATTCGTGTTGCCACAAACGAGCAGAGCAACGAGTTGAGGATGCTCAATAAATAGTACAAAAAACCGCACAAACGATTGTCTCTTCAGCCTGCATATTGTCGACCAATCGGCAACGCGCGGTGTTTATTTCAATTGCAATTTTCATGCACGGTCATGGAGATTGTGAATGGACAAACCACTACCGAGGAATGTGTAATGCATTTATTGCAATACGCCGAGACACAAATTTATGGTTTATTGTTTAAAATTCATCGATATTACTATGATTAAGCAGTGTATGGTTGTGTCTGCAGGGAAATAACTCATTCATTGTGCGGCGGACATATTCGATGATAAATACTTTGCATTCATTTAAAGTATTCTGTAACTGTACAATTTCAAGAAACTATTTTTTAAATAAAACCAAATATTTATTTTCAAAACCATTGAACCACCAATCATTGAAGTGCTGAAATAAAAATGTTATTCCATTCTGTAACAAAGCTCATCCATAAAATTCGAAACAATTTAAAGCCATTTAAAGCTCGAATTGTGGTGAATTTTAATGACTGTTTTAGTGACTAGTAATGATATGCTCCCTTAAAGACTCCTCATTAAAAAAAAAACACGCCCAATCTTACCATTGTTTAGCAGCAGACTTTTCTCACCCAGTGCGATTGTCGCGACATGAAATTGTCACCATAAGCAGACTGAATCATTATTTGTCCTCCCATCCGTATCACGCCACATTACGTGACATAATTACGTCGATCCGGTCACTTCCCGCCAGTCCCGCCAGTCACAAACTTCAACCATTACTTGGTCACTAAAAAGTAACGATACGGCCAAATCATCTCCAGATGGCTCGGTTTACAGCCCGTAAGCCCCGAAGCTCGCGCCAGCGGTTTCCTTTCATCCGACCAAATGGGTGATTTGTCATAAATGTCCGCTCCGGGATGGAAGTCTTTGGAATCTCACTGTATAGGAGAAACATGTCACGAACCGTGCAAACGGAATTGAAAAGTAAAATCCACTACAAAAGACATCAGACATCCCCACACAATGTTTCCCAAGGTAAAGATGAAGACTGTATGGCCGTTTCGATTACGGGGTAGCACGTGACGTTTCGGCATTCCACAGCCAAAGAGACAAACTGAAGCGAGCCAACGAACGAGTCCACACCATCGTTCACCCCGTAATCACTGCGCCAAACCAGTGTGAATGTAATTAGTGTTTCTCCGTTCATAAGTTCCCAGCACTGGCAACGTAAGCCTTCCTCGGGGGAAAACTAAACGTACATACACACAAACGCACGCACGCACTGGGCACCGGGTCGGACAAACAAAAGGCCAGATTGAAAGCGCAAAGAAGATCAACGAAATCGAAAAAACACCCTGTTTCGACGGAATCGTACCATTCCGTGTTCGGCTTTGGGAGGGACCGTAACGCAGCCGCACGCAATGGCAGAAAGAACGAATGAAGAAACGAAACTCATCTTCGAAACGTACGCCGAACCGGCCGGTGACCGGTAGCGCCTCGAGGCACTCAGTACCAAAGCCTTAGTTCTGGGATGGTACCAAACTCCACTAGCACCATAGGCTTGGACCATAAGTCATTAAACTTCACAACATAGCCCATCGGAACGACGCATCGGGCACGACGACACGGGGGCATAGCCTGATTGAAGATCACGGCCGTGTTCCAGCTTCGAAGAATGGGTGGAGAATAGTAGAAAAAGGAAGGAAGGGGAAAGGGTACGCAATCGATTACGATGCAAAAATGGGAAAGAAAAATGCGAAAACCTGAAACTCACCGCAGAACTCCGCCGTTGGTTCGGCCAACCGTCGGTCAAACATTCCTGTGTGCATCGCGATGCATTTTGTCCGCTCGATTATGGTGCAGTGTTTGCCGGATTGCATTGTAGTCAAATGGTTTCTTGCTAACAGTATGCTAAACTTCAACGAGTAAAATTACACATTCAGGGACGTTGGAGGTTAGACTGTTTTTTAATGTTAAAAATAATTCTTCTATACTATTTCAATGTTCTAAGCATTCATTTTTTCGGCTGTTCTACTCACCTGTATCTATTTATTTAATCCTAGATTTATATTGCTTCGTAATTGTTCTTATGTCAACTATAATTATATAGCATTTTGTCTTCTATTTCGCTTTCAGTTAATCATGATTAACAGTTTATTGTCATTGTTAGTTTAGCCAAACCTTGCAAGTAATCAAATAAAACCAATATTTTAAAATTATTTTTGTACGACTTTTATTTAAAAAAAACCTGAGCTACTAAGCCTCAAACTAAGTAATTAGAATACGTGCTTCTGATGTATTTTTATTTCCTGATAAATTGTAGTTGGAGGTGTTTTGAGGATATTTTTTGGTGAATTTCATGGCGAGTTTGCTTAAAAGACTTGTTATTACTGGCTAAAACTATCATCTTTCCCATTAAAATACTGTTATTTTTGTATTACTTCCTTAGCTGGAGTGTTAAAGACTAACACTCACGTTTCAATGGATGACTTTGTCGTTTCTGGTTCATCCTATCTTGTGTGATATTTTCTTCAATACAACCACTAAGCCGCAAACCATAAAGTCGTATACAGGGTTTTCCATCCATGCCCAAATTTCCATTAGGGGAAATTTGGCAAAGCGGTTGTGATATTTTGCTATCAAGTTTGGTATGGGTATAGGTAAGAATCAGTCAATAGAACAACTTTTCTTAATGTTTTTTGTGTTTTTTTTTCGTAAGAACGTCAATCGTAAGATCGTCACTACGGGGGGACGGTCCGGATCGAATTTGAACCCCGGTCCTGCCGTTTGAAGACCGGTGCCGCTGTCGCCTACACCACCGCCCCGATGTGTTTTTTGTGTTGTACCCATTCAAATTTGAATGATACTGTGAGCTGACAGAAGTCATACACTCAAATTCAAATTGAAATTGTGAATACAACATATCATTAAGTGATTGCAAAATTTCCCAATGCACTTTGTATTTTTCATTATCCACACAATGATTTGGATGCCATATGCAGTTCAGGTTCATGTGAAATCTATCTAATCTAAAATCTCTCCTAGTCGAAAAACAGTACAGCTTTTAGTACAATTTCGGTCCTCTAATTTAGAAAACCTGCCCAATTCTTATCCCTTAAAATCTTCAAGATATGACCTGAACAATTTTTTTTTGTTTTAAATCGATTGCAAATTTAAAATGTGTTCGGAAAATTTGATTTCATCCCAATATTTTATGTGATCTATTTCAAGGTTCAAGAAAACAAGAAGGTACAAATGTCAAGAAAACGACAGCTCGTACAAATCTCATTAATTCTGAGACCCCTGTAATTCAACAATCCTTTCAACAAGTATATAGTAGTATATCAAGGCTTATCCACAACGTTAAGTTCATTTGTCTTGGAAAACTTCATTATCCGAGTCGGATGATAAACAATCAGCCTTTCGATACGGAACACAGCATATAATATCCCTACGTAAGGTAGGTTTTTTTTCTGTACGAGCCCTCTAAATCACAGCTTAATTATCTCATCTCAATGGAAGTAAACTAACAATTCAAGCCAGTTCTAGATTCTGCACAAGATACAATGCAGCATTTTTGAAACATGAATTTAAAATGAATTATATAATTACACAACTCTCATGTAGAAAAGGACTTTGCAACATCTTATTACTTCATGTAGAATTGTTTCAGGTCATTTCTAGACAGTACATTGGCTTATTTGAATATATTGGTGCTACAGAAACCCCACCCAACAAAAATGCTTCAGGCCAGAAATCTCTGGCACAACCATGTGTAGTAGATGTTTTACTTCATCCCGAACAGTATTCACATGTCGTTCGACCTTTTCTAATTCATCCCGAAATGCCTGCAATACAAAGTAGCACTCCCAGGAGCAAATTGGAGTGTCCAAAACGATGACCACTGCTTGGATGATGGATAAACACTTCGGCAACATACGGTTGGTCTCAACAATGTCTTCTGAATGTTAGGAAGACTCGAAAAATAAGTCAATTTGTGATTAAGAATTGAATACAGAAATTGGAGAGCCCATTCTCCGTTACAGAATGACATATCCTTAGTATATTAAATATATTTATATCTTTCAGACCATATAACGTTGCACATAAAGAGCAAATATTTACCTAACACTGTAACACAAACAATACTAAGCAATAATCCTCCAACTCTTTCAACGGACAATAATACTTAATTCCCCGTCGAGGATTCGTATCGGGTTACACAAAGCGATGCATACATTCCATTGCAAACGACTAAAACACGCTAACATCGTACCCGCCGTACGATGATTATTCAAGCTCGCGACTGCATCACCCAACCCACCCCCAGCCAGCTTCCCCAACCGCTACTGCGGACAGACGGTGACCAGGCATGAACGTCACGACAAAGCATAAACGATTGCGAAACATTGCCAGTGCATCGTACACTTCGCCGGTGCTACGGCGTCTCAGCATAAACGACTGCCCATATGAATCTGGCTGCCGAGACTGTAAAGGAAGGAAACACCCAAGAGCAGCAGCATCAGCAACAGGCAGGATGGATTTCTCACGACCCATCCCATCAGCGATCAGGGTTCAAAGCATGAACTTGGCCATGACCGTGGCCGCGTGGTGCTCGCATAAGTACGAACGACCTGGAAAACTGGAAATCGTGTAATACAACCTCCCCATCCACCCAACGAGCATTCCCTCTCGAACATCCCCCCCTCCCCCCCCCCCCACACAAGTCTGATCTGATCATCTTCGTTCTGTGTCTTCTTTCCTCTCCTTCACGCTTCCTCACCTCGCGCACTTCCTTACATCATCATACCCGCCGGAAGAACGTAAACGCTGGCTCTTTTTTCCAACTTCTTTTGCACTGTTTTGCGTTCGGTTGATGTTACGTTTGGTTCGTGCTGCCCCTTGTACCCCGTGATACTGATTTGCCTTTTGCCAACCACCTTTCCACCGATACTCCTTTACGCCCCACCCGCTAAAAACACCCTGCCCTCTACAGCCAACGATCCGTTGCGGTGAAACTGCGAAACGATGAACCATTCCGAAGGCAAGATTTTGAGGATTTTTCGATTCTTCTTTTGAAATCGATCAGTTACACTACAATCAACATGAAATCAAGGGTTGGACCAAAGCGAAAGGATTGAATTTTCGGAGCTCGAAATGGAACTAATTGCATCCGAAATTGGTCCATTTCTAGTGGCAAATTTGCTCCAACAGCTACGACTGGGTATTGAGTTCAGAGTTCTGGAAAGCTCCAGCCGTCAGACACGAAATTCGGACATTCGCTTTTCGGACAGACTCGAAACTGAAAGTGCGATTTCAGTTGTGTGTGGTACAGTACAAAAAGTGAAACCAGACATTCGTTTTCCGATTGCTCGACTGCGATAACACTCGGCCGAAGTTGGACTCTTTATTCTGCGGATCACAGCTTTCCTGTAGGGGGTTTCAGTTTAGTAACACTCCCTAAAATAGAGGAAACTTCAATAAAGGACCTCATAACTAGGATTCAAAATTTATTTTAATTCTCGGTAATGCCTTTCTTATTATCTGCATCGTTTGCATACCGCAATACTGCACTAGAGATAGAACGCATTGATTGCCTAGGAGGCATCATGGCATCATTGCAGATAGCAAATCGCAAAAACGGAAGCCTCTAAAACAATTCTCTACTGGGAAAACTTTGTTTAAATGTGGTTATTCTGCTGCTATTATTTCACTTTTCGAGAAGAGACAAAGATAGAGCAATATTCCAGTGGTACAGGACATTCGCTTCAACCGCATGGAGCTTATACCCCTCGTTGCACGCGAACAAGTAAGCAAATGGGGAGACTAACCGCACCGCAGCGTGGGCAAAGGTTCGCTGAGCTTGCACTATCTGCAGTGTCCTTGTCGGTCGGTTGGATACTCACAGGACAAATCAAATTACTTTTCCAGTTACTTCACCAATCAGTGTCACTGCTTTACCGCAATCAATAGCGGATTGGGTGTGGTTGGCGTAGTCGACCTGGAAAATGTTTTTTTTCTTTGTGCTTAATAAACTAAGTTAAGGATATCTTATCCTTGTGTCAACTAGCCTTCATTTGATTGACCACTTAAATGCAATATTAATTTTTGACCACATTACCATCCAATAGAACTTTCTATGAAATCTTTTGAAGCTTTACAGGATTTTTTTAAATTGCCAATTTTATCAAAGTCTGGCTAACTAACAGTTCACATTTTATATTTATTTTTCAGGAACCAAGTAAAAAAAACATGGACAAGCTATCTTAACCCTTACAACGGCAAACCTAGATCTAAACACATCTATTGTCTCAAAAAACTTCGTCAATCGGTTTGGTTTGCCTGAAGCCTATTGCCATCTGACCACAGTAAGTTTCGTGAGCACCACTTCCGACGAGTTCTAGCCCGGTAGAAACACCACATCCTTCCTTTAAGTTAGAATTTCGGTTTCGCCAAACAGTTTAACAGAATCTCGTAGAAAACATTTTCAGTCTGTAATGAACCGAAAAATACGACAAACCAGTCGGTTGGTCTTTTTATTTATGAATCTGTGTATGTTCTCAATATTTGTTTGTTTGATTCCACTCACGAAACAGGACTAGGGAGGTTTAAACCAGTGAATCCGGGAAAAATCGGATTTTTTGCCTAAACGTACATACCTTCCTTGGTTACTTTTCTACATTAAAAAAACACAAATTAAAAAAAAAGATAAATTTTAGTACGACGCCTAGGGTATTATTGTTTCTGTTAAAACGCATAGCCACTTATGAGAACTGTCAGGTTTTTCGAAGAATCAAATTGTTTACTATTAAGTATGCCTCGTCGGCATAATAGTGAATTATGGCGACATTTCAAATAATTTTTTACTACTCACCACCAGCTCTGTAAGCATGATTTGTCTCTGCAATAGCAACACAACAAGAGGGTTGGTAGAATTTTTGCAGAACAGTACAATTTATGGGAAACCAACTTCCGCAATAATTACCTAAATAATTCCTCATTTTTCCTAAAGCAAATCTCACACATATAACAAAAGCGTTTTCCATTCTTGTGCATGTGTTTGGCATCATCGATCAATTAGTATGAATTTGTCATGCAGTTGTATGCGTCATTATATTGTGTTCTTGACGAATTCCACGAGAGGAAAATATGTTAAACAGATTATTTTGCCTAAAGTTTGGTGTGTTTGAACAGATGTTTGTCGCTCAAACTATAACAAAACAATTGTGGAGAAAACGTTTTGAGCATTAGTGGAAAAAATACACGTCGAAGATTCTTCACACTCTGCAACATCGTCAAAATAAAATTAAGAGCATCGTGTTTGTCCATTATGTGAATTTAAGAGAAAACGCTGTTTATGATTTTTAACGCATTTTATGATTTAAGCGTGCCTCTTCTTCTTCTTCTTCTTCTTCTTCTTCTTCTTCTTGGCCTGCTCAGGATTGAGCACGTCGTGTCGACATGGCCAGGTCTCCAATTCTTTCATCCTTCATCCACGACTGCATTCGATCTCCGACAGGTTAAACTCCACTTAATCCAGCCAACGAGCTCGCTGTGCTCCTCTACGCCTCGTGCCGAACGGGTCGCTGACGAGCACCTTCTTGGTCGGACATGAGTCCGGCATCCTCATCACGTGCCCCAGCCAATGTATCCTTCCGGCTTTGACTACGTTCTCGTTCGCCACAAGCCCTGCTCGCACACACCGCCAAAGATATTGTCCTTAGCACCCGCCGCTCGAAAATGGCGAGTGCATTGGCGTCCTCCGTCACCATAGTCTAAGACTCGTACCCTTAGAGGACTACCGGACGTATCAAGGTTCGGTAAATCGTGCATTTCGTGTGTTGTTGGAGTCTTCTGGATCGCAGGAGTTTGTGCTGTCCGTAGTAGACACGATTCCCCTGAACAATGCGCCTTCGGATTTCGCTGCTTACGTTATTATCCGAAGTTACGATCGTACCAAGGTAGCAGAGCTCCTTTACCACCTCGAGATCGTCGATTAGCCTAGCGTTTCAGTCGAGTGTACGCGTGTTAAGCGAGTCTCATGAAACATGATTTCCACAAAGTGTTCCATTTCCTTCAAAAACTTTATCGAAAAAAGGTGGCACGCTGGCAATTTCGACCAAACATTTTTTCACTGACATTTGCTTCGCTCCCTATGGCACATTGATTTTCTCAAAATTGAAATTTCTACTCCTCGGACGCCACTTCGACCCGATTGTGGTTATGAAATCGAATCTCAACAATTGAACTACTGTTCCCGCTACTTTTGTGACAGCATGTACCAATCACATTGCTAGCTTTTTCCTCATAATTCGAAAAATTTCAACATCGTGTTCAAAGCTCAACATCGTAAAACAGACAATAATTCCATTGCACAAAGGGTTACATTTATTTCAAATGAACTTTACCCAAGCTTATTGCACCATAAATTCGTCCTTCTTTCTCATAAAACATTTTTCACTTGAATAATCGGTATTTGTATAAATCGAAACTCCATCTATTACATGAAAATAGGGTAGCAATTGTTGAACCGTTTGATTCCACGAAATTTAAAGATGGCTCAGGAGGTATTTACCTACATTCGTCCGTACAGAGTAACGTTTAAATTATGCAAAATTCAAATATGGTATAAACTTTGCGCCTGAAACCACTCGTTGAATGTCATGTATTTATGGTGAAATTTCCAACCCAAAGAGCCTACACATTCCTTTTCTCAGAAACCGTTCGACACACGGCATAACGGATCGTTTGCCAAGCACATAAAAGCACACAAACTTGATCGTAAAAACGGGCGAACCACCACCCCCTTCGGCTAAAGACGTTGATAATGAGTGGGGGTGGTGGAATGGATTGTGGAGGGCGTTGCAAGGGAAGATGGAGTCTGTGCCACCCACAATATTGCGCCAGAAAATCATACAAATCGATCGATTTTAGCACTCTAATGAACCGTATCGCATCTTTACCCATTAGGTGGCCATTCTTCTTTACAGGCTTTCGCCGCCCGAACGGACAGACCGAAAACCGAAACGAGAATAAAGCGCTCGTTATGCAAATCGATAAGCTGTTGTTTATTTTTATTGTCAATTTTACAACCCCCGCGGTTTGCTTCCGGTTGGTAGGTTTGTGCCGGTTCCGCTCGCAGCCTCACTCCGCTGAAACAGAACGTTTGCTCGGCAGAAACATTCTGATCGGATAATGAAATGGATGGGTATAATGGACGAAAGCAGAAACTACAAGCAGCTCTACTGATAACGACGGGCAAACAGGGAAAACAGATTTTACATTTTACACAATAAAGCAAGCGAGAAAAGTAAAGCGCTCTATAGAGAGGCTGATTAAATCCGATCTCGCAAACGGACAGCATACCGATCCGCGCTTTTGTTTTCCAGTGGAGTATCTGCTAATTATTTGCATGATTGGGTTTTATAGTTTTCCCTCTATTGCTTTTCGTTAAGCTTCATTTTCTCCACCTTCCTGTTGCCGCTTTTAACGATTTACTTTTTTTTAGTGTGTTGCCATTAGCATAGAAAACACCGCACCGATCGTTTGCGGGAGAAAGAATCATCTCTAGTTCTAGTGCAAAGCTGTCGAACCTGGGTTACGATTGTGTTTTGTTTGAAGTAAAAATGGCACAGTAGTATTTAAGTTGCAACGTACTATTTGTAGTATACTTCGATGCTGTTGATGCTGATGCTGATTTAAATCTTATTAAAATTTTCATTTTAATAAGATTTAAATTCTCCTCGAGTTATTACAAACAAGACAAGCAGTAAGTTTTTTACGAAATAACTATCAAATTTAAGGTCTTTTACACTAAGATATTGAGCCGCCTTTCCTATTAATACTGAAAAATTTTTAGTGATGAGGATGCCATACTTATGTCGATCCTTTTCGCACGAGGCGTAGAGGAGCACAGTGAGCCCGTAAAGAACTTAACAGTAGAAGTTGAGTCGTGATACACTGTAAGTTTGGTGATCTTTAACATTCCAAGATATCTATGCTATTAGATTACTCTAATTATTATGTCTTTTTTACTAGTCTTGTTTCATATCAAAGTCTCTACAACCTCAATCGCTCTTGGTCAAGCCATTACTGACTTTCATTGATTTTGTTTAAGCTGGACAATCAGTCCTGAGATCAATCAACCAGATCATCCAGATGAGCCGCTTGCAGCAGAAACAATTTCGACACCCTTGCCAATTCACCCAACTATTAAACACTTGAGTATAGTTGCGAAAAGTTGATAGCACATTGCAGCTGCTTCCAACCCCATCGGCACTAGCTCGTTTACAGCATTCGTGGTTTCGCGCTCCGTATGCAAGTAAATTGCTAATTAGCGTGTCTGTTGCCCTGCTCTTTCCCGCTGCAATCGTGCAAGCTTCACCAATTTTTTTTGCCACAAACGCAATGCTTTTAATCCACTCCGCATCCAAACGCACCCGGTGGACTTAGAATCGATTAATTTCCGACAATTTTCCGTCTGCGGGTGAACCTAAGCAAATGGGAAGCGAATGGAAAGGGACGTGGCAAGTTCAGGGACCGTTTTACAATGCTGTACGGATCTGCTGATCGTTCCTTCACCACCCGGCACGATGCACGATTGGTTACGAAGTTTGTTCACGTTTCTCGCGCGGAATTCATGCGGTTTTGCTGCGGTCCAGCCATCATGACTCATCTGGATAGAAACAGTGGTCTCTCTGTCTGTCCGTATGTTTATCAACCTTCCTTCCACCTTCCTTCTATCATCGATCCTACCATGTTTCCGTTCCCGGATGGTCAAGTGCACATAGTAGTAAAACCGGTGGCAAATGGTTCTTACGTTCGTACCACGCTCGCGCGATTGTAATCATGGTGTCCGGCTAGAGAAGACCCTCGCTACGTTTCGGTTGACTTTCCAATGCAACCGAACGGTGCGGTGCGAATGGTTGTTATTTAATGTGGCATGCTTATCGACTGACTGGGATCGTGGAACGCAATCGATCGCGCCAGCCGATGGGGGTGATTCGTGGAATTTTCTTCCACCGAGCGTTACGTACTCGATTTGGGATTCTTCCAGCAAAGGGGGGTAACTGTACTACTGTCCGTGTTAAGCAGTACGCGGTGTACACGGTGTTGTTTTGCACTGATGTCCGGTGCAAGTATACTTATGGGCATACGAGCAACAGGCAGGTTTGTCGATCGCAATCGGGTCATAGGAAGATAAAAACGGGAGGGCCTAGTAAACGATTCCAGTAATTCGTATGAGGTTGAGCGAGTACACCGTGGACGAAGCATTTGCAGGACACAATGTAACGTTCTTGTCTGATATGTTGGACTAACATACTATGAGTGGTTTTATGTGCAAAATGTACGAAAATATGGGGATCGTTATGGTTGCAAAAGTTATTCTACATTTTTCAATTTAATTAAGCGTAACTATAAGGAATATTAAATTTGCCAATTAATTATTTCATAATTACCAATCATCTTCATTCAGTGCAACGAAAAGGATACTAATGTTTGAAAAAGGACCAAGAAAAAACTTTAGAATAGGATACATTTCTAACTTCTTAGTTAATAATCATGTCAAGTACTTGTGGAAAACATTTAAAATTTTGTAGTTTTATTTCTTTTCTTGCTAATTTTACGACAATCGATGAAAAATATTTTAAACTTAGAGAAGTTGAAGTTAATTTAGTTTTTCGTTCGCAAATGTTGTTCACTGGAACCAGACTCTAAAACGTAGTTATGGTACTCGAGATTTATTTGAAAGAAGTTTAAGTTTAAGCCTCTAAAGTCAAATCTGTAATCTGCGGAGCGAACCAAATGTTAGGTCTAATGCAACGAACAACCAGAAAATTTTACGATCCTTTGCCGTTAAAAGTTTTGTTGATACTTCTTGGCACAATCTGCTCTCGAGTAAGCTAGTATACAAGGACCCCCTTGCACAGAAATATGGATCCAACGAAAATACTAGTCTATTTTATATCCAATATTTATATTTTTTCGTAAAATATCTCAGTGTTTTATTATATCTGGGCTTCTCGAAAATCTGTTGAAGCATGTCTCCTACTAAGCTCTTTAAAATGTTCGACGCCAACGAGAACCCTCGGTAGAGAACTGTGATTACAAGTTTTGCGTTAAGGACTAATTTTCGAGAAAAAAAAGCGATCCTATCAATGCTATGTGCGTTCAATTATGCATACGAACTACTCCACTTTAATGTGCCAATGTATGGGTTTCATAAATTTCTTCGTACGTATAGAAACTAAGACGGTTTAAAAAAAGCATGTAGATGAATGTCCGAATAATAACCCTTAATTTCCTTCTACTTCTTATTAACTTGACGACCTTTTAAGTCATGCCGTCCATTGAATGGCTTACGAGAGTTGATGATACGATTAAGTCAGTGGATAGTCTGTCCTCACTGCGGGGGAACGATTGGGATGAAAATTGGATCCCGGACCTCCCGTGATAAGTCCGGTGCCGAAGTCCCATCTATAAACGGACCGCAACCGTTTATAGATGGGACTTCGGCACCATTTGGACACACATTTGGAAGTGACGACACAGACGACAGACGACACATTTGGAAGTGATCGACATCATTTTCAAAACGCGACTAAACAAATTTCGCTAACGTTTTAAATAAATAAGATTTAAGTTCTAAGAAACTAAAACACCAGTGCACAGTCCCTCCGTAGTGAGGACTGACTATCCAACTACGTGCTATATCAGCAGTCTAGAAAGCTATTTCGATGGCCGGCATGACCTTACAGGTCGTTAAGCCAAGAAGAAGAAGAAGATCGCCCTGTTCTTACAAAGAGTAAATACTTAAAAATTGAGTGAACAGCGTCTGTTAGTATGCAAATTTACATTATTTTCACTTGCGCTTATCTTTTAGCGTATCATGTGTGCAAGCAGAGCTATTTTCTAACAATTTATAGTACTTTTAAGCGGAATATTCTTGCATAAATTAAGAATTTACGTCTTTACCATGAAATCATCTATTAAAAAAAAAAAAAATTACCGGACGTTTATTGATGAAGATATATGATTCTATTCACACATCCACATCCACCTGATCAAAGCCACACTTCGAATCTTAACGCCAATCGTAAACTCGATTTCTGCATACTTAATCCTTTAGCCAGCCACAAGCAAACTGCACGCTCAACAGGTCCGAAACAGGCTTTCGCCGACAACAGGTGCGACTAGTACGGCCGCTCCATCATCCAGTCTCATCAAACTGTTATTATCATGCGAACTGGCAATGGCCGCATACCGGTTCAACACTTATCCGGCACTTTACTTCAACATCGATACACTTGCCTTACTGGACGCTGCTTCCCAATAAACTCTATGGTGATGATGATGTTCCGAATGGAATCGCACTTCAACCAGCCCGAAAACCAGGGCCTCAATTCGTCGAGGCAAAGAGGGAGCAGGAACAAGGAGGTGACGTGAGTGGGATGGAAAAACAAATGGAACAAATTTCCTTCACAACTGTCTCGTAAGTTAAGGAGAAATTATTGTCCGACAATGATGGGCCGCAACCCCGTTTGTGTTTGTGTATGTTGCCAGCTCTTGTTGTTCTTAATGCGGTTGTTGATGTTGTTGCTGCTGATGATGATGATGATGATGACGAAGGTGGAGGAAGTAGCAAACACATTCATGTCAATGGCCTCTGTCGTACCGATCGTCCAAATACCCCCAGAATGACCGGCAGTGATTCCGATCGGCTATGGGGAAGCGAGCGGAAACGGGAATGACTCAATACATCTGCGAACCGTGCAACTAGACTTCCCGCTCCCTCCCCGAAGTTCAACCGAGGTCGACTGGGTGTACCGGCAGAAGGAAAAACAAAAAGCAATTTCCCTACCCTCAACACACACATTCCCGGGATAATAGCTTTTACTGGCTGCATTATAATCCCTCCCAGTGTGGTTTCGGCCGTTGAAGAGTGGCCGTAGGACCGCCGATTCACACAGTCGAGCAAGAAGCGTACGCACCGTACGCAAGATCATAAAGGCGTTTACTTAGGCGGGCTCTAGACCTGTGCTTCAAGAGGCTGGATGTTAATTATGCAATCGATTGAAGATCGCAAGACGCAAAGAGCGTAAGCCGCAACCCCTTCTGGTGGACATCTCCGATGAGGCTGTCCAACTGACTGAGAAGAACCATTTAACGTTCAAAAGCACAGTGTCAGTGAACAGCGTCTGTTGAGCTTCAACAGGAACAATCCCATTACCCGTACCGTTTAATCGGTCTGTCCATTCGTGCCCGTTGACACTTGAACTGGGCAGTTAAAACGGGTCTTTCTGAGTGCATATGATTCACATAAACCGCTAGATGGCAGTGCGGTACAGATAACATGATGGATTGCAGCTTTTTCCAAGCCTTTTCAATGCTACAGGGAGATTTAATATTTTCCCAAAATCTATTAATAAATTATTAGTAACTATACCGAGCAGGTACAGTGCGCAACAAAAGCATTTATGGTACCTTTTTCGCTAGAGCCAAAACGCTTTCGTGCAATGTAACCATAAAACCACTTACTTGCTGGTCTACGAAAAGTTTTCCAACTCCCGATGATGCATTTTTCAGATCGTTGTGCACAATCAGTTTTCGCTTCTCCTCTTGCGTGACGAATATCTTGGAGCACGTAACTAAATTGCGTAAAAATTTGGCAAAATGAACTGTTTACTATTGTCAACAGAACGCTATCAAAAGTTTCTATTTTTATGTACGAGGAGTGCCACTATGATTAAAAAAGCGCCCCATTTCTTAATGAACCAACCGTTTATTGCAATTGAAACGATCATACGATATACAATAAATGTCTTGAAAAATAAAGAACTTAAAAATGTAACTTCCTCTGTTTGCATAACTTTTGCATCATTTATCTTTTTTTTATTAGATATTTTTAAGGCTAGGCCACAAACCAAGCGAAACTAGTCAGGACTAAAAATCGAACCACAACTAAAATAAGTAATTTTTTTCAGTTGTTCTAGCAGTAAAACATACAATAATTCAATGCCATTTTTCTTACATTATTTACCATAATTTATTATTGAAAACAGTCTGATATTTCCCACACGTTTCAAGGCATGTTACTTATAGTTGTCTTTTACTGTTTTCCTTTTGGGTGTGATTTTCAGCTCTATACAGCCAGGTTTTCAGTGCTTGAAACCATACAAAAATGAGAAATTTTCATAAATTATGAATGTTGTTAATAATTAGATTTCTTTAAAAGATTAGTTTATTTTTTCTGTTCTTTATTGACGTTGTTTTGTGTCTCATATTTGGTAGAATAGAATTTTGCCGTGCCACAATAATTTATTCCTCATAAAGCTGTTTGTAAAAACTCCAAACTCAATTTAGTTATTTATTTGATTGTTTATTTGTTTGTTACAACAACATTTTTACTAAAAAAAATATAGCCAAATTATTCAGAAATGTTTATTTATATATGAGCACGACAGCTCTGTGACGCCGACAGTCTTCCTACTAACTAGAACAACACAAAACCCATAATTACGTGTTTAACATGCAGTTTTGTTGCAAAGCTGTTTGCAAGATAAACTTTCCATCAGTAAATTTATACTCTGTCTAGCAGATTAATTGATTCTCGCACGTCGCTTTACGTTCGCAAGACGAAACTTCTACGGCCGCTCGAGAAGGTGCTATCGATCGGTGTCACAGCATAAGCACATTTTCACAAGATCAATCAATATTCATCAATGTTTGGATTACTTTGAGCAAAATTTCGCACGCAGTTTCCTTGAACCACTCAAATCCTCGACGCCATGGACAGCTGCCATTTGTCCAGCCGATGAATATAATTCGCAGCCATAACTTCGCGACAAGTAAATGGGGCGCGTGACCAGGAGGGAAACAGCAAAATGGTTCATAAACCAATTCAATTATACATCCCTAGCCCTAGTTCTGGCCTGGCCTGGTCTTTAAAATGATAAACGATATTGGCGATTTCGTGGCGCTTTGTAGAAGCGTGAGGAATCTGTCCTAACTTTGTGCTACTGAGTGGTAGGTTGCAGCCACAGCAGCAACTTCGTCGTATCCGATGCTCGTTTTGGAATTAATTTTGTGCAGTGCAAAAGTTTTCCCTCAACTCAGGCGTTCGTGCTTCTAGCAGCCGAACCATAAATGCAAATAATTTCACTTTATTTTTCACACTTTTTTCGTTTGCTGGGAAAGCAAACTTTTCTCGGCCATTTTGTACTGTTCATGTCTGTTGCAGAAACGGTATGAAAAATGTAGACAATAAAAAGCACATTGATAAGATAACGTGTCGAAGCCCTTATGCGATCAAACGCAAGCATCATCGCAAGTGTTAAAATTGAATTTTACACCCACCGTCGATCGTCAGTTTTGGTGGGTGCAAAAGCACCCAAAAAAAAAAAGTTCCGAGCAGAACCGAAGCACGATAAAATCGATTTTTCCTAAAGTGCACTGTAAACTGGGGGGAAAAAACGCTGTCCACAGCATACGAGATACCCGAACCGTGTGCGCATTACACGCTAACGACAAAGTGAAATATGTTCTGGTCGCCAAAAACCGAGATAAAATAGCAGCTCAGCAGCAAAAAAAAAAACGAGCGTCAAAGCTCAATACAAATCTATCCTGCCCTTTTTGAAAGGTCACCCCGATCCTTGCCTTACTCCCTCGAGCCAGCTCCGAACACACAAACACAAACAATCCTCACAAACGCGCCATAAACCATTTTCAAACCCCATTGCCAACGCCACAATGGGTAACTGATAAGGATGGATATTTTTCTTTTGCGTTGAATTTTATTCCCTGTACATTGCCCTTCACCACAAAACCAGCGCGCAACAGATCGTACAGCAACGTAAATTTGTGGCCCAAAACTTTCTGTCCACGTGTTATTGAATAAGTTTTTAATTTTTAATTTACGCGCCCAACCGCTGCTGCTGCTGCTGCTGCTAGCTCTTGGCATTTGGTCTTGGGGATGTGATGTTTACATTAGCAATGCCGCTGAAGGCTGTTCATTTCACCTTCGTTTTTGTTCTTGTTTTCTGATTGTGAGACAGCAGCAAACGTCTGAGCCCTTCGGGGGCCTGCTCGCTGAGTGGCTGACTGGGCTGCAAATGTTGGCTGTTAATGATCTTGTTAACAGAGTGGCATTTTGGTGAGGAAAGTTTGGCTAACGTTGGGACTTTGTTTCTGACATTTCATTTCGCTCTTAGGCTCTTGGTTCGAAGATGGTGCAATTTATTGTTTTTCGCGTTTTGTACGATTACAATTTGAAATTTCCTACATAATGTTTCAATTACGGGGCAATCAGTTGGAATAATGCGTGTGTAATTGAATTCGAAAGGGACTTGTTTGTTGAAAATGATCCTTCTGGGGCGGGAAAAAATTGCCAAAATTGCTTCAATATTTATGATTTTGGTTTTTGTGTTGATTGTTGGTCGCTAAGCGCCTGATAGTATGCTCTAGCGGTGACATATTTTAGCTTCATTTTTTCGACATTTCCTTGAAGGAAGGGATCCGTTCATGATAATTGGGGAAGAAGGTGAGCTTCGAATATGTTCCGGCATTCGCTGTTTGTTAAATAAAAAATGGGCCCTTGTAATTAATTGCTACATGCGAAACCGAACGCCTGAAAGTATGCATTAAAAGTTTGACTATCGAACTTGAAACCCTTTGACAGTAGAGAGAGCTTAGTACAACGCACAACATATCCTGCCATCGTAGCTATTTACAATGAAACGAATCGAGCCTGCGGCAGAACTCTCGACGCTTCTGGAACTATGTCAACGATAAACGGAAGTCATTCCTAGCCACAGGCCGCTTCCACATGACTAGATGTTAATGAATGAATTTATTTATTTCAAATTATATTTATTTGCCATGCAAGCAGTATTGTTTGAATCTTAAACAAAGCTTACAGCTGTCTTATATTTATATTTACAAATCCAGACCTACGAAACACCAAAATACGAAAAAGACACAATGAACAAATAACAAAAAATGGCAAAAATAAAAGAACTCAGATTTATTTATACTTCTATTCTAGTATTTAAGCTGTACTTGTAAAGATTGTCAACACCTAAGATTTAAAAACGAAAAATTTATTAAGGAATTGAACATCAATAAGCCAGAGGTAAAACGAATTTCGAATAAGTAATAGAAAACATTAAATTGACGCTGGCACAGAACAAAAAGGCTCCGAAGCACCGTAATGAGTACGTCGAGAAGGAATGGAAATAATAGTTCGAGCACGTAGGATTCAGGAAAGGTCTGACAACCACCTTGGTGAAGTAACGCTGAGCTTGTTCAATTTTAACAATATGCGTTCTACAAGTAGGATTCCTAATGGTCGATGGCGTTTTCCAACCAAGTGGAACGAACAAGGCTGCAGAACAAAACTTTAAGACAAAAAGGGTCCCTAATTTCCTAATTTGAGACCCGAATAATACTCATGGTCATGTTTGCCTACAATGTAGTAAAATGTATATGATCTTTAGAAGATCACAGATAGTTGACACACGGTTGAGCCTGTTGGAATCCAACGAATAATCAAAAGTATGGAGTGGACAGAGACGTACATCCGACTGGAACGCGAGGCGAATAGGATTGGATTGAGGATCAATGCGACAAAGACGCATTAATGCGACGAAAATACCTGCTTGCCGCAGGCTTTGACCGTGATAGAGCCCGACATGACGGCAACGATCTCGAGGTGGTAGAGGAGTTCTGCTACCTTGGTACGATCGTAACTTCGGACAACAACGTAAGCGGCGAAACCCGAAGGCGCATTGTTCAGGGAAATCGTACCTACTACGGACTCCACAAACTCCTGCGATTCAGAAGACAACACACGAAATGTACAATATATCGCACACGTTTATGTTCGGTAGTCCTCTAAGGGTACGAGTCCTGGACTATTATGCTGACGGAGGACGTCGATACACTCGCCAATTTGGAACGGCAGGTGCTAAAGACTTTCTTTGGCGGTGTATGTGAACAGGGCTTGTGGCGAACGAGAACGTAGTCAAAGCCGGTAGGATACGTTGGCTGGGGCACGTGATGAGGATGCCAGAGAAATGCCCCATCAAGAAGGTGCTCGTCAGCGACCCGTTCGGCACGAGGCGTGGAGTCAAACCTGTCGGAGATCGGATGCAGCCGTGGATGGATAACTGCAGCCCTACAACTAGTTTCCTGGAACTGGACTGGTGACCTAGCCATGTCTAAACGACGTGCCCAACCCTGAGAAGGCCAAGAATAAGAAGAAGAAAATTCATGGAAAGAACGAGTAAAAGACATTATAGAACACTTATTTACATATACGTAACATAAATTTCAAGAAAAAATCACAATCAGAAACAATCAGATAAACAGGAGATAAAAAGAAAAACTTTTTAGTAACCGGCATAAAGTAGATAACACGATGTTTTATGTTCTTCGATGTTGTTCGATGATAGACAGTTCTTTAGAATATTTAGATTGTTCACTAACTATAGCATACGTACTAGCGTTACTGGAACGGACAAAAATTAAGACCATTTTCTTGCAACTTAAATTTCACACGTTCACACAATTCATATGAAAATACCAAACGCAACAAAACAATCAATAAAATGTTTATATCCCATTATCCCATTACGCATTATGTAAATGCTTTCCAATTCCAATTACCTGCACAACAAAACAATTCAACCCACTTGCGGTTAAAATAATTCAATGCAATACGCTTCCAAACATGGCACTAAAAATGGCCAACTGTCGGGAAAAAGCTTCCAAATAACGTTGTTTTCATTATTAAACTGGCTCGTCATTCGTCATTAAACGGAAGTTTTCCACCTTTCTTCTGTAGTGCACCAGTTCTGAGCCGTTGAATTCTATTTGCGGGCTCATAATGATGCCTACCGAGAATGTACGCTCGTAAAACCCAACGCCAGCGCATGGGCGAAGCCGTCTAATCCGTGCCAGGAATTGAATTGACTCCCACCGGCCGACCAACAACATATAATCTGCGGCGAAATTATTATCTATAAAAATATTGAAAGCATCCGAAGTATCGGTAGCTTGGCTGGAAGCTGCTGCAAATTCCACCCAGAAGAACGGAGCTTGTTAAAAACTCCGTAAACAAGGTGTTGGAAAAAGGGATTCTGGTTTGGTCAAAATGCGGATCGTATACAGATGTGCTAGCAACTATTGCCACTACTTTTGTCCAGGACGTCACCTGGATGGGAACAAACCGGATGCAGCCATCCGCCATTGGTAGGCCGACCACGCGAAGGAATGATCTAATGACGAAAACTCTCGCGCAGTACCTTGTTACGACGTCTCTTAGATCAGACGGATGGGCTTTTTTCTTGATTTAAAGGGCTAGTTCCTGCTAGTTCCAGTGGATCCGTGTATCTACTAACATAACGACAGGCTTAAGGTAAAGGCAAATCATCTCGCGTATCCCTCCCAAAAACTCTAAATTGTTAAATCAGGTTAAATAATCGTTTGCACCGGGTCTTGACGAGATTCCGGCAATAATCTTGAAGCGAAGTGTCTGTCGCACCCATTCTTAGCAGTTATTTTTCAATAACAGATGGGCTGGTTGAACTGGCTCATTATGCTTTCAATGGAAGCATAATGAGGGGTGTCACAAGGGAGTATCTTCGGTCCACTACTCTTCGCAGTCTACTTAAACGACTTCACGTTTGTGCTTCCAACTGAGAGTCACATTTTACACGGGCTGATGATGGGAAAATCTACCTTCCAATTTTCCTTCCAAACTGTTCAACTACTACTTCAGCCCTTAGTCCGTTCAGTCGTAGAGTACGCAACCGTAGTGGGGTGGCTTACAGCTGCTCAATCTCTGCCAGTTAATCCATCGAAAATTTACAAAATTAGCTCCACTTTCCTGGTAGACTTACGTAGATGACCTGTGGACAACAGGATCGTATCGCCGGTTCAACTCTCAGCGATCAACCTTTACGTTCTGAAGAGAACACTCCGAGCTACGAGATTACTTGAAGTTGAGGAATACTGTACGCCGTTTCGGTTCCTCTGATCCTTTCTTGTTCAGCCCACATAAGCATACGTTTTTATAGCGTTTTGTGTTTTAAAGTAAGATAGCTTTGCAATACTAAACATGGCCGTGTGGTCCGTTGAATTCATAAATGAATAAACAAATTGACACTGATAAAACAGTGGGCTAAAGTAAGGAATATTAATGTCAAAATTCATTTTATATGTGATTATTTTCTCATTATGCTCTCTAGTTAGTATTGGCTTGTCCGCTGGGAACTTTTGTTTTGTGTTCGTGTCGGGGATAACTTTTTCTATGTTCTACGTTGCTTAGGAATTCAATAATACAAACTCGCACTGGGTGGGTGTCCGTATATTCTGCTTTATTATCATCGTTTAACGAGCAAAACTGCAGAAAGAGCAAGTGGATTGGTTTCTTGTTTTTTCAAAATTGATTGTGCAAAACGCGTTCCGTAGCAAGCTCGAAACCTCGTATTAAAATCATTCGAATTCTAATAAAACATTACGAATGCTGGACGCATACGCGAAACTCACCTTTAGTTGAATACCAAAATCTATTCCGAAGCAAGCAGCATTTTTTCAAGGTCTCGGAACGGAAGGACTACGGATATCCTTCCGACAAGGATGCTCTCGCAGACACCCATGATGCAAATCGCAACCGTGCGTATGATCGCTATGGCCTCGCCGAAGGTTGCACCTTACACCGTTTCCGGCCGTTGGCCGATTTACCACATGTGCGTAGCGTCGCGTGTGTCAGACTTGTGCAGAAACAGGATGTTGTCAGCCACACAGATCGCGGCGTAAGAACAGACACCATACACTCAATGAGCAAAGGACGGTGTAAAGCATAACATGAAATGAATGGAATGGTTGTAAGACGGTCCGTGTTTAATATTTTATTCTTATTTAATTTCTTGTCCTTTTTACTTTGCTGCGCTATCGAATGGCTTCATCGAGTGGCCGGCGAGCTTTATCGTGCCATCGGAATATATGATGAGGCGTATCAGCGCGATGAATCAAACGGGGGCTACCTGTCTGGTAGCCGTGCCACTTCCGGTGCTTCCGGTGTAATGTGTGTCCATCGTCGCCGGTTTTTGTCTCTGCTCTTTTTTTTTTCTTTGTTAAATTTATTCATAATGAAATGTCACCGCATAAAATAATATATGACTGTACTATGATTTGTAAAGCATAAAACCAACGAACGCCTGATAAGTTTGAGCTGTCTGAAATAGCGCACTCGTATTTAACGGCCATGGCTCTGGAATCGTTTGGTTTTATGTGTTCTACCTATCTACGTGTGAATTATTATAACATACATTAAACATTATCACTAAACTGGACGCTGAATTAACGATTCAATTGCGAGTTTGAACTATGTGCGCTACTTTAGCGCCTTACGTCATTAAATATAAAAAAATAATTGTTCGATCTTTACTGTAAATTTCTTATTCGAGTTGCCGTCCGAAGGCACGGATACGTTGTGGCAATGGAGCCTATATTCGGGGGATTATCAGCACAACCGATGTGCTGAGCCCCGATTTTTAGGCATCTCTGCTCAGCAACGTACCGATACACCAGCAATGCTGTTGTGGTAATAGTGGGAATGTGAAGATCGAGTCATATTAATACCCAAGGCTTAAGTAGATTAAGTTGCTATAATTAGCAGAGTTAGCAAATTATTAATTTAACTATGAATGTCCTCACCGAAGCAACTTACACGTGTACACTTCTTAGACCCTCAATTGGGAAAATCTTCTTTGAATTAACGACCTCCAACGGGGTCATGCGAATGGCATACTGGACATTATGATATCACGTACATAAATAGTCAAATATTCCGCACCAGGGGAGAACGGTCCGGATATGATTCAAGCCATAATCTTGTCGCGTAAAAACCAGCTTCGCTCTCGCCTTGGCCAGTGTCTATCTATATCCATTTTACTATTTAAGGTTCTCATGTTTCAAAGAAATCAATACATGTTTTGTGTCTTAAAAGATTCTTGAGCGCGGATGACTTCACTTAGATTCGTAAAACTAGTGCACGTCTTAGCGATTTCAAATTAGTTAAAACTATATAAATTATAATAAAAATACTTTATACATGTGAGACAGGAAGAAACTATAACAAACCCCAATACGCTGTGGAAGCAGTTCATAAACTGTCTATAGAGTAAGCTGAAATTTACCTGAAATCTTAAGCTGGAATCAAAACATTACTTACCTTAGCTTAGCTTGAATAATTAAGGATAATTCAAATGAAAACGTATGAAAAGCAAAATTATTAACCGATCGTCAATTTCTTCAACTTCAAACGATACGTTTCCGATATCATTGTGCTGTGCTCAGCATACTCACGCCTGAAGGTATGCAATTTGACGTTCTTCTTTTAATCGACGGTTTAAACCTATGCTTCAACCACTTCAAAACTATGAATCTCATCCAAAAGCCTTTGAAACAAAGAACACTTGGCGGCGTGCTGTTGGGTTGTGGTAGAAAAATCTCATTTCGTGTTTTCGATCTACCCTTTAATGGTGGCTTAATTTGCGGTCGTTAAACATCAAAAGAGCAGGAAGCTATCAGCGCACAAATTTGTTGTAACGACAAAGGCGCTAACAACGACACGGAACGGCGATGATGACGATGATGGTGAGATGAGGATGATGATCTGCTGTGGTAGTTGGTAAATTATCCTTCCCTTGCTGCCACGCACAAACCTACACACACCACGTGTTTGTTCTTCCGCGGATGCGGATAATGAAATTGTGTTAAGCAATTACCAAACCGAAGCATAATATACCGGACGCAGCCAACAACAATCAATTAAAACTATCCCACGCATACACACTCACTAAAGTACGGTAAACAGCAGCGTTGAGGGAATAAAGTGTCGCACTTTTCGTAGCACACACGTGGCAAACAGTGGTTAAACGTTATTGCTTATTAAAATTTATTTTTTACCTTAAATTTTTTACATTTTGTTTTGTTGCCGTCAGGGAATAAAATTTTATTTGTCTCTTTTTGTATAATCAAATTTTTTTAAACGGTATTCAATTATTTGATGCTCTTACTATTGCTAAATTAAACCCAATCACAGAGTTAAAAGATAACGTTTATGCAATAGTTTCCATTTAATAAATTCATTGTGCCTATTAATACCAACCGACCTTGTTACTGCTTTTTTTTGCCCGTATCCTCTCCATGTGAACCAAATTTATATCCAACAAAGAAGGATTAGCAGAATTAGCGCCCACACATGAGATAGTCCCATATGGGCAATAGGTTTATTATTCGTGATTTACAAGCCCAGTAGTTCCTCTTCGCTTTAATCTTAATTAACAGCAATTTCCAAAATATTCAGATCAAATTTTTAGAATTCACTTTCCTTATGAAAAAGCTCGCCCTGTTTACATTCGATTGCAACAGAACCAGTGGCAGTCGTGTTTTCGAAGATAAAATCCCGAGAAAAAAGTACATTATATAGTTGGGAAAATACGAGAATTGTTTACTAAACTCTTCTCCTAAATTATAACCGCAATTCCTGTTCAAAACCAGCTCGTTGTGTGATGGTAGCGCCACCTTGCAGAAAATCGGTAGCTTCAATCGATAGAGTTTCAAATACCCGTCGACAGATGTCGCTACTAAAAAAAAATCATCGAACAACGTTTTTGTAAATGAAATTTGATTGCATTGCGCATTGAAATTAGCATTCTCATCCACTTCTTCTTTAAAAATTTCGCACACAGGTGGATTCTAAGGAAACACATGCTAGTTGAAAGTGATTCGAGTCAATAAGCCCTTTCGGGTATTAGTTTTGTAGTACCAAACAAGAATGATTATCACCCATAAGAACTCACACGGACCTTCATACTCTCCAACATCTTCCTCACACACTTAAAGAGCGAATAAATCAACAGAACACAAAAACAAACCATTTGATATTTATAGTGAACTTTATTTTTTCCTTCATTCCTTCATTGCATGATCCTTTGCTGCCGCCGTGCAGAAGCGAAGATTTTGTTTCGAACTATTCCCTAGCACTTGAAATCCTGCTGCGCGCTCCACACCCTATACTCTCGTTGATTTATTTAGATGGATTTTCCCTACGAACAACTGAACCCCACCCCAGTGTGCTATAACTAATCAGACTCTCGAAAATCGCATCGCGCATCTACCTACTTCTTCTCGTTTCATATTCCACGTTCCATCTTCCTCAGTAAGTATGCCTTACTGCTATGCAACTAATAGTTGTTACCTATTCCCCACACTACTAAAACCCCGCATCCCAGTAACTGTTAGTAAGTTTGTTTGTTTTTCATTTTCTTCCTTTATTTGTGGTGGAGCTGATTCCTATATAGGTGTGTTATAGTATTTCGATATATGTATGTATATATATATATTTATATTCTTACTCAAGCGTTATCGTTAAAATACGACACTTGTACGGTAAGGGGGTTAGAAATCAACAAAAAGGGGAAGATAACCACAAAAAAGCAACAAAACAAAAAAACCCAGATTAACTTATTTGGTAAACCACCTTTTCTTTATACAGAGTACATAGCCACATTGCGACGCACTTATCTGCACGTGCAGTGTGGCTCATCATCATATATGTACACAGTTTGCAGAATCTAGCCTCGGCACCTTGTTTGTTCTCTCACTCTTTCTCTCTCTATCTATGTCAACATCAAGTGTAACAACCGTAACAAACGAGCCCTCTATCTTCTCCTGCTCCACGATCGAAGGTGGCTTGGCTTGCCCTTTGGTTCCCTTAACACCTCCTTTCTGCACCAAATTTTTCCGCAAAAACCGAACAATAAAAAACACTACCACTAATTAAAGTAGGAAAAGCTCCCAAAGCTTTACCCTCAAAATCGGTCTCGATCGAAGCGCGGGGATTGGTCTGTTTTTCGTTTTTTTTTTTGTTTGCTGTCTAAATCACGCACCGGTTTTTTTTAGTTTCCAATTTTTAGCTAAACTACTATCTAGGTATAATAATTTATTACTGATATCCCCTCGCGTTTGTTTTTTATACAACGAATGCAGCGAAAAGAAAAAAACCCCATTGCCCGATGTGACAGGAAAAGGAAAAGCATTGAGAAAACAGGAAAAGAAATTGATAGGAACCGCGCATAGTGAGCGTCATTTAATTTACTACGTGTTTTGTTTTATTATCAAAGACTATTCGCTTATTTATATCTATATACGTGTATGTGTGTACATTTAATAACACCCCCGGTACACATAGATATCAATATATCTATGCACACACACACACACAACACCCTAAGGGGGGTTTTTGTTCGCAAAACAGATTCCATCCGATTCCGTTTTGGTTGGAATTCACTCGGTTTCGTTTGTTTAGTTGTAGTTTTTGTTTTCTTTATTAAAGTCTTTCTATCTACCCTGTGCCTATACAAACCCCAAACCCAACGAAGGTTCCTTGCTCTGTTTTCCTGTGTTTCACACCAGATAATAACAGGAGGGGGACTTAAAACAAAATTCCAATCTCACCTCGAAACGAAACACACGAAAAAACGAACGATCGATCAATCTTCAACTGCAGAGGAGGAAGTGCGCACGCTCGTAAGAAACAGAACGAAAAGGAACATAAACTTAAACGCGTACTTGAAAGCTTTCTTCCACATTTGTTCCCTTATCTTCTCGCTTTTTGTGTGTGTTGAGAGGTGTAAAAGTGGACCAGCCTAAAAATAAAACTAAAACAAAAAAACAAACACGAAAACTATCCAAAACTAACCGAAAAAAATTACAGAAGAAAACGAAGATGAATAGACAGAGCAAAAAATGTATAAATGTGTATATGTATAAAGTAACGAAATAACAAACAAAAAAAATAAACAAACAACTCAACTCTTCTCCAGAAAAAAAAACGACTAGCCGGACGTGTCGGGAGCCGCGGGACGCTATAACTGCGCCATACGCGCGCAAATAGCACTTACTTGGCTTGGCTACTAAAAGCTGAGATGAAAGAAAACATCATCCCAACTGGCGCACCCCAGCGCTCCTGCGGACATATCTATCTCACTACCTTCAAGCGCACTATTCCTTTAGCTTTTTCTTCTCAATGCAAATCCTTTCCATCGCTTCTACAGTACCCGGTAGGTGTTGCTTTTTTGTTTTGGCTCACTCTCACAGCTTTGGTCATCAATTGGACCACCCTTTGGATAGAGTAAAACCTGTACCAATCAGCCTGTCAATCGGTGTATGTGTTTGTTGTCTAGAAAGGAGCACGAGATAACACACGGGGTTATGCGCTTTCGAGCTGTGTTTGTTACTGCTGCTCTCGCTCTCTCTCTTGTTTGCATTCGTTATGCTTATATGCATATATGTGTTTGCGTTGTGGATGAATGATTTCTACTACAGCCTTACAGGTGTACATTTAAATCATGATTCTTCTTCCACCTTTTTTGGGGGTGTTTTGTATCTGATTTTCTGCAAACGGTTTTATGGAAGGTGTGTGTAAGTCTACGACGCGTACATCTTGTTGATTTCGGCCTGATATCGCTCCTGGATGTCTTTGCGCTTCAGCTTGAAGGCGGCTGTCACCAGACCCATATCGGGCGTCCAGATGTCTTTGCACAGATGTACGGCGGCAGGGATTTCGCTACGGTGCAGTTTGCCTGTTCAGAAAAAGGAAAAGACATCCACATTAATAACGTAATTCGTACGTCTAGCCAGCAACCATTAATGACACCTACATTTACGGCCATGGTCAGCCATTTCTTGCAGGACAGCCTTTTCCACCTTCTTGTTATCGCACAGCTCCTCAAACTCGACCCCACGTATGTCCAACCTTTCGGCAATATCTTCCAAATGTTTCGGGTTCGGCACGACCAGCGCCACCGTAAACTGTTTCGTCGAGTCACCGTACACGCAGATATTTTCCACCACCGGGCACGTTTTCAGCTCCGATTCGACCTTACCGAGCGACACATATTCGCCCGCCTGCAGCTTCACCAAGTCCTTCTTACGATCTGGAATGGGTTTTTGATAGGATTTTCAGTATAATCAGTAATTTTCAGTAGCGTCAGTATAATTCTATTCCCCAAGCTCTTAATAACTCGTTACTTACCAATAATCTTAAGCGCACCATCGGGATGAATTTCACCCACATCTCCAGTGCGGAACCACCGTTGGCCATCCTCCTCGAAGAAGTCTTCCTGCGTTTTGCCCGGTAATTTGTAGTATCCTTTCGATACGGTTGTACCGCCGACTACAATCTCACCCTGTGGGTAAGGTTTATTTGTGACCCGATAGTTGCCCTCCTCCCAGTTTATTAATCGTATATCATTACTGGAGGAGGGTGCACCAACTCGACTATACTCCATGTCCCATTCTGCGAATAGAAAGTCACAAGAAGAATATTAGTAAACGCTTTAAGGCACGTGAAGAATATGGTATACGTACTGTCCATTACAGCTGCTCCGGCTGTAGTTTCCGTTAAACCGTAACCCTGAATCACGTCCACACACAGACAAAGCTTAATCTGTTCGTGCGTGTCCGGTGCGAGTGGTGCACCACCGGACAGGACACTCCGAATACGGCCACCGAGCAGTTTAGCGATCTTTTTGAAGATGATCCTGGAAAGAGAAGGGATTTTGTTAATGTTTCCCGCTTCGCAAGTAACCAATGCTCGCTCAGCTTACTTGTCCATTAGCGGAGTCTGGTAGCCACGTGACGTCCATTTTGATTTGTAGTTGTAGGCGAACTTGAAGAATGCTTTCTTCATGGGTGTTTCTGCGTTTACCTTGTCATTGATACCCTTCGAAATTCGATCCAGGATAAGCTGTTGAGGGAAAAATAGTTGGAAAAAAGGTTTTTTGCATGGGGTTATAATTTTGAAAAGTATTGGGGTACACAAACACACTTACCGGTACCGAGGTCATGCACGTTGGTCGTAACACGGACGCATCTCCTTTGCAACCCTTCATCACCTTGCTGCTCGAATCGATCAGTGTAAGTGGTGTTGAATACCCGATCGGTACGCCCGTCAGTAAACAGACACTCTCCGCCAGCAGCTCAAACACGTGCGCCAATGGTAAGAAGCCAATCAACACATCATCCGGATAAATCTTGAAGATGTCGCAAAAGTTCTTCATCGTACCGATACAGTTCGCGTGTGACAGAAGTACACCCTTGGGCGTTCCAGTCGAACCGGACGTGTACATGATGATGGCCGTATCTTCGGCTGCCGGTGGAGAACCAGCTGTGAAAGGAGAGTGAGAGAGAGCATCGTTGTTAGTAACAGGTGTCTACAAGCGACATCACCACAAATACTTACGGATCGTGCTCTTGCTGCCCGTTTCGATCACCTTGCTGAAGGGAATGATCTCAACGCCCTCCTTAAATCCGGTCGTTTCCGTCGGATGCAACTGATCCTCCATGAAGATGATCTTCTTCACGTTCGGTGTCACGTTCAGCACGCTCTTAAATTTGGGCAGCAGCTCGTGTGACGTAATCACGGTCGTTACTTCCGTCTCGTTGATTCCGTGCGCCACACCATCATCACCGAGCGTTGCGTAGATTGTCACCACCGGCATGTTCTGCTTAAAACACCCGTGCGCCGCAATCATCCATTCGGCGCGCGTTTCCGCGAAAATGACAATGTTCTGTTTCGGCTGCTGGCCAAGTTCGCGCAGTCCGCGCCCAAAGCAGGCGGCGGCATGCTCCGTTTCGATAAAGTTGCGCCACACGTAATCGCCCATGCGGAACTTCTTGAACATCCGACCGTTCGGTTGCATCTCGTCCTCCTCGCCGAGGATCTGCCGGGTACCGATGCACCGCTTGGTGGTGTGCACCTTCGTGACGAAGTTGAACATCCGCTCGAGCGTGTCGATGTTGTTCTGCATCATCTTGACGTGCATCTCGCCGGGCGAATCGACCGTCCGGTATGTGATAGAGGTGCTGTCCTGCTGAATGATCTTGGCCTACAAAGAAAAAAGGAGCACAAAAAGGGAAACACTATTAGATTTGATGACAAAAACATCGACAAAAAAACTGTGTATGTTTCATTATATTTTAGACTTTTAAAGCAATGTAAATGGCCATTTTCATTTGTCTTTAAAATCTAAGCTTTAGTTTTTTTCTTCTTTAATCCTAAAACCATATAATGCGTGTAAAAAAAGGCGACTTTTTTCAGATCAATAGCACAAATAAACGGTAATATAGATTCTCTTCTTAAAATTGATCTAGAAATTTGCAATCGGATGATACTGGGACACACATAGGTTTGCTACTTTTTAATGCATGTGACAAGCGTTGGGAGGATCCTTGTACTATAAATCACCTAAACCAGTTCTATTCCTGGAGAAAACCGCAGCTTCTGTTGAATGTTGCAGAGACGTTAAATGGTCGGAGGGCCAGACCCAGGCTCCCACTGTAAAAACTTTCCTTTCTCCTGAAAAGCCAGAAGCTAATAGATATTTGCTCGACCCTATCTGACCGACAGTAAACGTGACACAACGACCGACTTTTTCTCAGTTCCGGATTGAGCAGACGGTACGAACAAACTTCTCGTCCTAGCTACTGTAAATTAAAAGATAAATGTCTCAAATTTAGAGAATATGTAATTAATTAATACTAATAATTAATACCTCTGACCGGTGGACTGATCACAAATTGACAGCGTAAGTCGATGAAAAATCGAAACATTTTTTTGTTTTTTTTTTTTGTAATGCAATCATTAACTATGAAATCCATGCAAGAACTAACGAAAAGAGCATCAGATGTAGACGGAAGTATTACTTTCCATCTAAATCTATTTACGCTACCCTTTTTTCTCTCTTGATATAATAACCAGTACCATAAAGATACCTAGGCTAGGCTTTCTTGATAAAATCATTTTCCCCCATCGACAGAACACGGAACCCTTTTATCGAACGAAACAGATCTTCGTCGGGGATCAATCATCGACCTCGCGCGCCCCTCCACGCAATCATTTCGATGCCCTCCTGCGCTGTGCCTTTTTGCAAATTCGTTCTGCTGCAACTATTTACCGCGTTCTGAATCGTCGAGCCATGCAGAACCGACCAAGGGTAAGGGCATCAGAGATAAAATAAAAACAGTATTGACCAATGCAGGAAGGTAAAAAATATGTTCCTCCTCTTTTAAACACACAGAGCTCCTCCGTGTGGTTTACCAGGAAGAAATAGTTGAATATAAAAAGCTGGTGCAGGCGGGTAATTTGCTTCATTTGAGCGTTACCACGGCAAGGCCAGGGCTACACTTTGCGCTCGAAAGCGCATGCAATAACACCTGTTGCACATTACACTAGTCCCGGGAGGTTGCCAAGGTACAGAGCGCTTCCAATTTTTTGCTCTCCTCATTCGCGGATTCATTTTACTTTACTCTAATGAAATACCAACAAAAAAAATGTATGATAAGCTGTCACAAAAACCTCCCCCTATTCCACGTAATTTACACACCGGGGGCAGTGCACAACGCAATGAAACTAGTGAACCAGTGCTGCTACCGAAATCCAGATAAAGTGTTGATTGTGATAAGCACCCCCGGCATGCTTATGGCACATGCTTGCGTCAAAACAATTCTTAATCTCGCCGGGGTTTAAGGTGGTGAGAGCTCTCTGGAGGGAGCTTAAATCGGTAGGCGGAAACCAGAATCTACGATTTTTTTTTAGCGAACGATTCCTTGCCAAACCAGCACAGTGCTACTAATCCTTCGTACGTGTCGACGATGATAATTCACTTTTTTTTTTTGGAATAGGGACATCCACCACGCGGCTAAAGCAGAGGGAGTTGCACAAGTTTCATCCGAATGCTTACCTTCACCCTTCGGGCGAGCTGCTTGCGCTTCCACGGTCGCTGGATGGCCAGATAGATCGGCATCGTGATGATGTCGTACACCATCGTGATGATCTTGATCGCCCCGATGGCCGTCTGCACCCAGGCGCTTTCCATGCTGTTGTGGAAATGAAAATCGATTCATTAGCAAAAGTACATTAAAAGGGCGCTAATTGCACTACTAAAGTTTAACAGGTGAAGTGCAAAAAACCGTCAACAGAAGGAGTGAAATTGTTAGTATAAGAACATTAAGGATCGATAAAGCTACCATGCGTTGCTAATGCTTATAGAGTTAAATAAATTAATGAGATAAAATAAATGTTTAACAGACTACATAGTACATATGAGATATATTGATTGATAAATGCTTAATACATTTTACACAAGGTCTATGATACACTTTTCTGTCTATGAGGTTCCATACAACGCTTCTGATTTCGAAAGAGCCGCATGATAAGGGGTATGTCCAGTTAATTTTCTCCGGTTAATTAATCCGGTGTTAATACATTCACTAACAACGAAAATGATATTTGGGATTTTTTTAATAAATGACCCTGTGCCCTAGAAATGTAATAAGCAGTTTTTCGTCTCTTAAAATATTTTTCTAAGGTACATGAAAAAACATAAGAGTCAAAATGAAATCATATCAAGTAAATACAGTCAAAAAAGTCAAGAAACAGCAACTGAACTGTTCTGAAAATGATACAGAAACTGATGCTTGCCTTCCGAAATTTTATCGCAATCTCTATTGAGGGCTTTTCTGATTAGGATTTAATTTGTGAAACTTTAATCCTTCGGTTAGAGTGCCTTGGGATGTCCTGGATACAAACCCCAGTTCTGTTATTTCTTAGAAAAATCCTTCCATATGGTAATCCTTCAGGCTTTTTCAGTCATTCTGTTGCACAGAGGAAGTATCGACAGTTCCTCAAGATCGGAAAAGCGGCCCAAAATGGCAAAGGTCCTAGCTAACTAAAACATTACGTTCGTTCGTCTGGAACGTGGCTTTCTGGAATAGATTTATGAAATGGTTCTTGGATATAGCCAAATTGAGTCCATTAACGTGTTTCTATCCCAATGGCTTATATTAGGTGGTGAATATTAGGTGGTTCGATAGGAACTTCACGCAGTGTATACTATAACTTTCAAGCTATCAACAAGTCATTGCTGTACTGTTCCTGCTAGAACCAGTAACGTGTTCCATTCTACGTTCTACGCAACTATCCCAAACATTCCTCTTGATTCTTCAATTCCTTGCCTATCCCACTACGTTACTGTTTTATGGGCCGGTAGTCCTCGAAGAATTTCTCGTCTCAGATCGGTAAGCTCACGGAGGGCTCGGCCCTTTCTTATAACTACTTTTTAATCACCGCTACAACTCTTACTCTTGCTTAGGCATCCTGTCGTAGTTCCTCTTCACAAGACTTTATAGCAATCAACCCGAAACAGCACACGCACACGCTCAAGCAGACAGACAACACTGCACCGGCACCGGAATACACACACACGCGGCAAGCGCACGATCCGGAAGACTGAAGCGGAAACCGAAGCGGATCGCTGTCAAGAACCACCGCACTGTTGCGTGTAGTAGCACGAACTGAACGTTGCACCGGTACGGTCACAAACATAAAAAGGCTTACCAGAAGAATTACATGCTCCTCAAGAAAAGGCGAGGCACGATGAAAGAAGGAGGATATGCCTTGCTCAGAAGGGAGAGATGGAAAGAAACTGACTTATCGCAGAAACACATCTTATCAGACACCATTCGCGTAGGGCTTTCTTTTGTTACTACCGGCCCTCCTGCAGTGATAAGACACACAAACCCATACATACACAGAGTGCGCACCGTTTAACCTTGCCCGTGAGACTAAAGCAAGAGCCCAGTTTACCAAGGTTTACGCACATGTAAGATAAATTGATAAATGGTCAGAGAGCAAGCGCGTCCATGACGAGTGAGCGAATAGGACGATTTTTGGTTAAGATGCAAGAGCACTGCAACAGCTTTCAGGGCATTATGCGTCAATACGATAGAAGCCTTTGGGTTCCACAGAACCCATGTGCTGAGAGGATTAATAGGTTGCACCAAACGCACACCATGGCTCGTGTGTGCTTTCATAGGAGCAACAACAACAAAAAATCTCACACACCCCGATAAGATTAAATAATCCCGAGTACGACTATAATCCTCCAGAGCTCGCCACGATAATAAAGGTGGTGGAGTGTGCCTTAAAAGTTTATTGATGTACGGGATTTCAGCTCCTTTTGTCAACCTACGCCACGAGGCTTCTCCTCTTGGGAGCGTCCATCGTTATGTAAGCGAACCAATGCTCCTCTGCGTATCCCTTATCTGAACGCCCCAATAGCCGGGACACCGAGCTACCAACCAACCATCAAAATCACAATATCTCGGGGACTGCAATTGCAGATTGGAGGTATCATAAAAATAAAGCTTTTGCCATTTTTTTGTTTCGGTTTCATGTCGGTTTCTTGTTCCTTTTTTTTAAATTGCGATTACGTTAACCGGATCGTGGCTAATCGTAATTGCTACCTCCACTTACAGTGTGCGTACGTCATTACGCGATACTACTGGATCGAAACGCGCACGCTGTGCATGCGTCTTTGAAAGATCTACCCCGATCATATATGCACATGAAGGTCTCCCCCGAAACAGCGATGGGAGTTTAGCTTCTTTACATACTTTCGGCATGATATTTCTTATCGGCTGCACAATCGGTCGGTGTTGCACGTGTAAAGAGTCACAGAAATTCCAGTAACTTTGACTGATTATATGGACTTTGAACTTGTGTGGTACAAGTGCCAACCATAAAATACGAAATCGAGCGTCAAGTCCCGCGTGTCTCCGGGGATTGCGATAAAACATACTCCGGCACAGCATAAGGTGCATTTCCTGTCCACTGTCTTATCGGGTATTGACTATCAGAAACCCGCCTTCTTGCTTGCTTCCACACGCAGTTCTCCCCATTTAGTAAGCAAGCCCAAAGCTAAAAGAAGGGATTAATAGACGACATCACACATATGTACCTATCGGTAAACACACAGTACAAGTTCGGAACCGAGCACCAATAATCCCTCAAAACAGTGCTCTGAGCTGCGCACAGGCATTGAAACGATTCATGTTGACGAAAACTACAAGTTCAAACCTTTGGACTTTCGGGTCTCCCTTCTCACGCCTAAGAGAATTCATCGTACGTGTCTCGTGACTCAAGTGAGTGTGATAAGAGTGATAGGAAACTTCTTAAACTGATACAAAGATAAAAACATTCGTTGACTTCTCCGAGGTTCACCGCTCATGTTGTAATGTAGTTTATCAACCAATGTCCGGCGACTTAAACGTGTCGGGAGTGAAGTGAGTTAGAAAAAGAAGCCACTCAGAGGATCTAGTATAGTGCTGCAGTTTGCTGGATTTACTGGAAAAAAAAGAGTGGATCTACAAATCAAGAAACTACTTTAGATACGTAACGTGCAGTTAATGCAAAAGTTAATACAAACAAAGGCACAACATTATTATTAGAAAACTGTCTCTGGGTGTGATCTTACAGTTTTCTCACTTTGGCATGCATGTTATTGCTAAAAGAGTAGAAAGGAAAAATGGATAACAAGAGAGAGAAATATGGTAGAGATATTGATTGTTTTAGCTCCATTTTCTGTTTTCGCTTGTTACTTAAAGTGAAGCAGGCTACTAAATAAGCGCATCGGTTAAGTAGGGCTGTTAATTTAACACAAGAAAATTAAGAAAATAAAAACAAACAGAATAAAAAAGAAGGAAAGCAACCAGCTGGGTAAAAGCTCGCAAGAAAGGTAACACAACGGTTGCGTTCCGGGCAGCCGTCGCTTACTTACTTAATGTCCTCTTCGATGAACATTTTGCCGGTTGGATGTGTAGGGATTTGGTTGTTTTTTTTTTTTAGACTACGCGATCCCAGCTACTACATACACACAAGCACAGTGGGTATTGTGATCGTCTGGTTGATGATGATGATGGGTAACCTCTTTTTCGAGCTTCAATTTCTTCTTATATCACTAGCAATGTATGTGATATAAACACAGATGTACGTGTCCTTGCTATCTTGGAGGCAGAGCAGCACAAATAGTGTTCTATTATTTTCATCAAATTACTACCCCTGCTCTATGCATTGGTTGAGGACCCTCCCCAAACACTGATTTTCTGCCTCTAGCTTTGCTATCGATACGATCACCACACAAACGAGTACAAGCAAAGTAACGATCACGATGACACCAAACTATACCAGACGTCAATCTTAATGCACTAAACACAAACAACGTATGAACCGGGGACAAAACACACGCGCTGGTTCGATCACTTTTGCACAGCAAAGCGATCGCGCGATCGCAAAACTGCTGCGATGTATGCGAAGAACGATCAAGTACTGAGTTCTAATGTACGCTCACACGATCAATCGATGTTTGCTGGCCTTAGGTGATGTGTCCTGTAGCAAAGAGAAAGAAAAAAGACAAAAAGAGAGATCGTGAGTAAGCATTATGCTACGTTGTACTAGCGACAAGTGATTGTCCTTTGGACTAATGAAACAACTCTGACGTAAAACATTACGTATCCCACACACTCACAAACACACAACGAGGAAGAGAATTGTTTAAAAACCACAAAAAACGGAAGTGATTGAATCCAACTTTTTTTATCTACAGATACTTATGAGCGAATCGCGACAAATCGTTACAGTTTTACCAAAAAAAAGCCCGTTAAACCCGCTTAACCTTCCCAAGCCCAATGTATGACGACAGTGCGCGATCACTCTTGTGTCGAAGCTGGCTAACGAATGACGCTAGGCGACACGTGCAAAATCTTATTAATTACTTTGCGAAATTACTACTACCAATAGGTATGTCGCCTGTGTGACATAGTTCCTCTGTCTCTCGCGTCGTTAGACGAGACAAGACCTCCTCCATCGAAATATCCCCCCAGTTGATAGGACTCCACTCCGAAAGATACTGATGACCGGTGGTGTTGAAAAGGTTGATGTCAGTACTGACCTCAAAGCTTCGTTTCGGAACCGGTTGCTTCGGAACGGGTACATACGAATGCAAATCAAACCGCAGTTCAGAGGCTCTCGGTTGAGAACCTATCTTGCGAGAACCTATCAGAACAGCCCTTTGCGTGTAGTTTGTGCAACGTTTAATTTGAAGATGTAAACCATTACAGCGTGTAAGCGAGAGAGAGAGAGAGAGATCACGTGTCGGTAGTGATTGATTTTATACGAATTGTGTCTTTACGCCCTAAAGGGAGGAAAGGCCAACAAATCTGAATCACTAAATAAATTATCCTGCGATCTTGATCGCTATCGTGGATTGCGATGCGTTATTGTGACAATACTGCACTGCACTTCGGTTTCTAGGTCAATTTTCAATTTCCTTCACAATTACTCTGCTACTTTTATCCCTGATCTTGTGATAATGATAACGAGCGGTGACCATAGCGAGAGATACTCCATACGAAAACAAAGTCCACCGACAACATCTTTGTTTCGTGTCCGACGATCTCAGCACAGCTCCTCTACACGACTATCTTCTTGGCGACGATTGCCAAGTTGATGCCTTATCAGTGACAAAGATTCCAAACTCCCATATCCCCCATCAGGGTATGCCCACACTAATTCAATTGTTCTAAATGAGCACAAATTGTTCTTTCCCGTTGCGAGCGTACCAAGCGAAAAACAGCGCGACCTACAGTGATAAGCCGGAAGATGCACTCTCTGCACATTGAGAGATCGGCGTTTCGTGCAAATGTGTTTGTTTTTTTTTGCATCTCGTACCATAGGGAGTACAGCACCGGCTGCAGTAGAAACAATTACCAATGGCGCTATACTAGAAACGCTATAAACGCCTTCGCGTACGTAGTTTGCACTTGTGTGAGAGATAATTTATCATAATGACCGGGTACCAGGCAACCACCGGTCAGAAGCATCACGTGGCACAGGTACAAAGTGCAACCTGGACTGGATGGAGCCGACCGAATGGGTGGTGGTGATCGTACAAAAGAGGCACCCGGTTGAAGGCACGCGTGTAGAGAACGCAAGCCACCCATATACATAACGCTCTAAATGTTGCCGTGTGTAAAGCATCGCCCCATGTGCGTGACCGGGAGGGGGCCGACACTCATGGTCGTGAGGGAGTGAGAGAGATCGTAATCCGATCGCCGAGGATGTTTTTTGCTGATTTTGTTGATTATGTTCAACACCATTCATTATGAAATGCGCACTTCGTGTAGTATATCTAAAATGAGATGTTAAATAAAATTACTATTTATGAAAAAGGTGAAAATGAAATAATTTTGTGCTCCAGAACACAGTCGATTTTTCAGAGTCAGTATTGTATTACGATAATTAGTAAATCATTTTCACAGCGATACATCACACTGACTGCGATATACACGTGCTTTCTCTGTCACGAGGTTTGAATCTTATTTGTACTATATTCATTCCGAACCCCAAACCTGCTCATTCCTTTGATCAGTCTTAGTTCTTGAAAACTAAAGAAATGTCTTAGCTTTTTTCCAACATCATTTTGTGGTAAAAAACCCCTCACACAGCCTTAAAGCAATCTTTGTGTGGATACCATTATGGTGCTACAAATTGATAATAGTAACTGGATCCGTGGGAAACCCGAGTGAAATTAGTCACATTAGTGTGCCATCACGTCTCGCATGAATCATTTTGTTTACTTAAAGCATTCTTTCTCGAAGGGTTAACAATGCTGTCGGCATATAGTTAATCCACCACACAAAGAACCTTTAAGAAGTATTGTGTGCATCACAGAAAGGGGATCTTTATTTAAGTTTTTTTTTTTTATTCATTCCTAATCCCATTTATACAAAGATCTAGTGCTTTAAATACTACCCTGTTCGAAATGTTCTATTTCACAACTAACGCTTTGGACGTTATAGCGAAAAGAAATCCTAAACAACTTTGACCAAAATTAATTGCCTCGATCAAAAAACGTTACTACAAGCCGTATATAGAACGGTTCATAATTAATGACAAAGTTACACCGGCTAGTGCTACCTAACACACTGCGCGGGGTTTTGCCTTCTGTTGCAGGCTATAAACGAGGAAAGTAATTCAACACGATGCACGCCGCACCTTTGTGGTAAAATGGGCTGAACAAAGGCATCCAGGCGCCTATGTTAAGGCTGCCCTTCCGTATGGTTAGTCTTTATTGTAGAAAAAGCACAACTTTAAGAGCACATCACAAAAAAAGTAGAAAAATGACCATTTGTTTTTTAAATAATTCAGGAAGGTAGAAACAAGCGATAGGTTTTCACTCACATCCACGCTTTGATAATACCGAAATGGCTTAATTCCAAAGGAATGCAGGGTTTTACATATCAATTAATCTGTTTTATTTATTCCAAAGCGAATGTTTTTGCAATTTCAATTGAGTATTGTATTATTTTATTGACTTAAGCAAACCAATATTATCATCTTCTTCTTCTTCTTCTTCTTCTTCTTGGCTTAACGACCTCGACCGAACTTAACGAGATCAAGCCGACCATCGAAAATGACTTATTAGACTCTTCCCTATACCACGTAGCTGGATAGTAAGTCCTCACTACGGGGGAACGGTCCGGATGGGATTTGAACCCCGGTCCTGTCATCTGTATACCGGCACCGCTGTCGCCTGTACTACCGGGCCTCCCAAACCATTTTCATATGAAACGTATAATGGGTAAACGAATGGGTGAGAGCTTAACGATTCTCAGTGTTTCAATAAACAGTTATTTTCACATGTTAGAGTTTACGACATTCATCCAGCTTGAGATAGCTTTACGACAATCTAGAGAAATTTAACAGCACCAAAAAGATATTCTTATTTATGAAAACGGATACTTTTTTATCGTTTTATGTGGAAATAGTTGTTAACAGAAAGTATAAATTGTTGATGAAATTTAAAACCAAAAACTGAAAACTAAACTAACAAAATACAATGAAAATAAATACTTCACTAAATTAATAATGTGACAATACGGCGCAAGCCGTCATACTTAAAATAAATAAAAACTTAATAATGTATAAATCCCCAAAATAAACGATTGATCCTTTTTTGATGCTTCTTAGGTTCGGAAATATAATAATCTTCAACATGATGTAGTAATCTATATAATAATAATAACAAATCTATTTGAAAAGATGTATTCGTCATATAATGCGTTTTGTGAAGGCTTGCTTCAATTGGTAGAAATATATCTGCCTTTTTATAAATCAATTTTGTTAAATCTAACCTGTCAAACTCTGCAATAGTAATATGTTGCAATATTGAATGATAATAACCTTGGAACGAGGACAGCTTTCTCACACAAAAAAATCATAAATGTGCGAATTTTGCAAGAACCGGTGCAGGTGTTTTTAATTATTACGATGCACCTCTTTTTTATTGGCTTAACGACCTTCCAAGGACACGCTCGCAAGCCACCGAATGGCTTGCTGATACCAGTAGTTTGATAGACTGTCCTCCCTACGTGGAAACGATTCGGATTGGAATTTGAACCTCGGTCTTGCTGTGTGAAGACCTGCGCCGTTATGGCTTCGACCACCGCCCGATGTACCTCCTAACAAGTAAAAAAAAATCTTTTGATGCCATTTCTCTTTCTGCTGTACATATGTTTGATTGAGAAATTAATTAACAAAAAGGGAAACGTATCGCACATGTTCTATCAAATGATGCGATGAACTAACCCGACCGCTATCACCCTTCAAAAGGGTTAGGGTGCCACAGTAGTTCACCCTCACCATGTAGAGTGCTAATCGCCACTAGTGCAAGGTTCATACGTTCGTCCCACCACCACGACCGTCGACATCGATTAATCGATCGATGTTAATCGTAGTAAACACTTATCCGACCCCATCTGAACTTTGGTTGTAACGATCGGAATGACACACTATTGGCGGCGCCCCGGTCTAATTTCGTTCGATGCTTCCGATCGACGGTCAACAAAACCTCCACCAGCAGAGGCTATGATTAGACGTCAATTAAAACGGACGACGCCATAGGACCAAAGGACAAATGCATTCGTAGAGCGATAAGGTAAACGGAAGGCAAACAAGATTAACCGCTGCATTTCCGTGCCACCAGCCAACCAGCCAGGGAGGATGAAGTAATCATCGTAGGACACCGTATCGATCGCTTATCTGTCTTGTTCCTCTTGGCTAGCCGAGCCCTGCTCATTGAGTGTGTTTACTAAACAAAGTCTAACGTACTTCCTCCTCTTCTGGCTGTCCTTTAGGTGGGCTGCGACAACACGATGGTTTCACAATTACAGCACCTTATCGGTTGTGTATATAATTATAGGGCGACTAACCGTGCTTGGTGTTGCATTGAAAAGTACACCACGATTAGTGGCTCCATTTAAAGGGCTTTGACTTAATCTTGCTATCAAGTATGGCAGGAAATGCATTGGCGAGCTCTGTTCATCTCCGTTCAATACCTTAAAGCATAATTTTGCACAACACAATTCAACTGCAACATAAACAATCAGAATTGTCATCATAAGTCTTCATCAGTTGCTTCGTCTGCCACTTCGATCACCAGATCCCTGTCCAGAAAATTCCGGATTCCGAAATTCCGGAACCCCATTTGACCCACTGTCTTCAATTCAAACGCTGGCTGATAGAGAACCGAAACCAAGGTCTAAGTTCATGTGTACACAGGGCATTAAACGAGTTGACAAAGCCATTCCCAACAACCAATGATCACGACCACGGCGCCTGGATGAACTTGAACTTGAAACTTGAGTCGACCGATGATGCTTGGCGTGTCTTTGTGTTGAGATACGATTAAGAAGCTTACAATTGGACACTGCCGTCGATTGGTGCCGGACCGTCAGTCATGTACCAAAAACCAAATGTGCTCGAGGGACCGGACAGATCGGGCTGTGTTTGTCAGCTGACTGGTTCACCACTGCTAGGCGTCGATCATTTAGACTTTGACCGGTGTGGGGGGGGGGGGGGGGGTTCAGCTCTTTGCTTCAATCGCGTCACTTCAATTGTGTGTTTACCTTCGTCTTTGTGTTCAATTGAAGGTTTTAGCACACGCGAACCGATCATCATCTTCGCACAAGACGCCACTGGTGGCTGTCTAATCTGTTTGCGTGTTAATTGGTTCAGAAAATGAAAAATACGCAAAAAAAATATAATAAAATACAGGAAGTTTATGATGTGTTGCTGATTTTTTTTTTCGCACTGATGATGCAACAAACCGGTAATCCACTTCTTATAAGAAATCCCTCTCCTACCATGGCTTTTTTTTGTGGGCCAAACACCAAGATAGTATTGACGAAAGATTGCTCTCCCCGTGAGATCGCAGCGGGAGACACAGCAAGACACTCAGAGGATTTTCGCTGAGGTAACATCGAACGCAATCGGAACGGAACGTACGTACGCGTGGCAGTTGCCGGCCACATCATCGGCTGTAGCCGGCAAAATGGTCGAAACAACAAGGTTGAGTTTGGCAAATTTATGTTTTGACAAAAGTTCATTAACCATTTGACGCTGGAGTATCAAGTAGCAATTCAGACAACCTGAAATGAACGTTACCTACGATTGTAAGCTATCGGAGTGAAGCTAGGCTTTGACTCGTAATGTTCTGAGCTTAATCACATGCTGGGGTCATGTCGGCAGTACAATAGCTTACAAGACTTGGGGGTAAATTGGGGCGTCCCGTTGGTCTAGATGGTAGCAATGTCTGATGCTAACAGTTTATTTACTTACTTACTTATCATCACATGACTCCTGTGCCCTTGCCGACCTCATAAACTCTGCACGAGCTGAGTGATCTGATGCCATTCTCATGGCATGATCAGCCCACTAGAATCAGACAAGTCTAATTAGCTGCATAATAGATCATCATGTTTAGCTCATTGTTAAGTTTATCACACAAACGAGACCAAAAATCTGTCTCGTCTAAGTGAAATCTATCAGCTTTGGACAGACGTCTTGTCAGCCTCTAGTTCCCGACGTTTCCTTTTTATCAAGGCTGTTTTGTTTTCAACTTCTACAACTTGAAAAGTATCTGTACATTACCCTTACGTAAAACAGCATTTGTTTGTAAAGAGGGCCTCTAGCAATGTCACCAAAACTTTAATTGTTGTCTCGTAAACCATCTTGCCAGGTGAAGTGGAATCATGGAAACAGGCAATGGTGGTACACCATTTTTCCTAATGGCTCGGATGTGGGATTCGATTCGAACCTTCCGTCCTTTAATGCGAAATTCTTTCTAATTTGTGTCTAATTCACACATCTATTGAGGAGTTTAAATCCAACGTTTTGGAGTTGAAATTCATCATTTAAAAATTATCTACAATATGACGTAAAATCCCATAATAGACGAAATTGCAACAGTTTTTAAAATAAGTAAATAATCGTAATAATCATCATCACACACAACTTTTGTTTTTACGACAGTGAACAGACTTTCCTACTTTCTCTGCACGCTTGATAAAATCACAAATTGCTGCTTGGTGCCTAAACTACCATCCTCGCCAAAGTTTATTTAATTGCACAAATAATTGTCAAGCTGAAAAGAAGTGCTGATGAAATGTGTCCCATTCCAGCCAAGATGCCCTTTTTTTCCTCACAGTAACACTTACGATAAGAAAAGGCGTAAATTAAGCACGTCCCAAGCAAATTAAGCATGTCTTTATGATGCGACACTAAAAAATGGCAAACAGGTTTGTACATACAACCCTTTCGTTCAACCCTCTCTTTCCATGCACAAACCCCCTTCCTGTAATGTGACTCCTCTATCGTGGCACGTTTAGCCGAATCAATTACATGATCAAGTGAAGCAGAGCGGATGGCACTCCATTACAAAGGTGCCTCGCGCCGCAAGCAGCCGCGACTAATGCTCTGAAGAAAAGAAAATCATTTCGATATAACCCATTCCCCGGTTGAGAAGAAAATTGAAAAACTTATCATCCAACTTTTCCTACTCCACACACATACATACACTTTCACTTTACCCTCTTCTTCTCCGCTGCTTTCCGCGGGGAAAACATCCACCCCAAGACTCCCCAAGATGATTACGTGATCGCACTCGTACTAAAGCGATCACACTACCGCGCGATCACTGCACTAATGAGTCCACCAGCGAGCCAACCGCATTGCAGACGATCCGAGGATCAACCATTTTCTTGTCGCGGGGTCATTCGTCTCGGCGCACAGGGTACAGAGAGAAAGAGAGAGCTCTGTCGAAGCAGTTACATCAGCACTACTAAAACCGTCGACTTTGCACTCGGTCGTGATCCGCGATCAGGTAGGAAAATGGACCCGAGAAAAGTGTATGCGGACGAGAGTAGGTTGGGACAGAAAAATCTTGCTCTACCATAGCACCGTCATCAGTGTGTGCCCGATAAGAGACAAGCGTGCACCGAGAGGTCGACCTAGAGGGACACGGAATCGTTGGGACACTTTTTTTTTGTATGTGTGCTGTGTGTCCTAGGTGAGCAAGCTGTGCAAGCGGCCACCGCATGTATGTGCGTTTGCGTACGTGCCAACCGATCTTTGGACTCATCGTACGACAGCGATGATCGAGCACTGCTGCCTGGTGAAGAATTGTCGTCGGTGAACGAGCGAACGAGCGGGCGCATTATTTGCATCCTACAGTGCTTAACTTATTTCTATAATTGTTTTATGGAGCAAATGACTCAATGTATGTGATCGTCCTGTGATTCAGCATTGCCTTCAGAGATCCCTTAACAACTAACGATTGGTCCTTCAGCTATTAAAAGTATGCCAAAAACAAATAATTCGTTGCCATTTTTCAACGCTTTCCCCTACTGTTTGGCTCCTCGCTGTACAGGTACCGTGTGGCCCCACACATATTTGGCGTTACGCGCACCCAACTTTCCTTCCCTTCGTTTGCCTTCTTTCACTCATCCATTCCTCACAACATATCGACACGTCGCATGCCACATTACGCAATACGAAAATCGCTTGGTTGTGGTGGTGGTTTCCCCCGGTCGGCAGCATAATATTTGCAGTAAAAACATATCTTCGACCGGCTTTTGCTTGTTTTTATCTACAGTGGAGAATTCAAAAAGACACTCGTTCAGGGTGCATCCCCACAATCCCGCAATAGACCGCCGCAATGGTCGAGTGTGTCCAAAATAAACCACGTGCCACGCAGAACAATTTCAAAAAGTTTCCAATGCCGCCCATGCTAACCTCTGCCGGCTGCCGATATTTTGCCGGGCGAGCGGTGAAAGAAGATTAAGGAGATGGCGAGGGTTTCATTGCGTTGCATTCGATGTGTTAATTTTAGAACAAAACGCACTTTCTTCATCGGACTTTAAAACAGGGGGAAAAAAACCCCTAAAACGACAGTAAATTTGGTATGCGTTCGTTTCCGTCGATTTCGACAGAACTGTTTCCTCCTCAATTTCCCAAATTACGGATCGCAAACGTGGGGAAGTTATCTAAAATGAGAGAGAATAAAATTAGAGCTACGGTATAAAGATTCATAAATAAATAGAATGTATTAAATAAACTTAATATTGCACACACTGTTCCTCTAACCAGATGAACAGTCAGACAATTTTGTGCACTGACTTCATCAAACGCATTAAAACACGTTATCTTACTACACTCCCATTAAATCAGGACAGGCAAACAAAAGTTCTCTTAAAAAGCAATCTCACAGACAGTTAAAACCAGCGCACAGACACACCAAGGCTGGCTACCTGGACAAAGGCCAAAGGGAACCTGTGCAAATAAAACAAAACTACATACAACATGTCGTTTTTCTTTGACCAAACAAGATTATAATGGCCTTCGGTGCGTTTTTCCTTTTCAGTAGTGTGGACGTACCCTCCATGTGGACACTCCACTCTTGGATCGCACAAAAAAAAAAGGTAGCGTTAAGCCGCTTGAAATAGTAAAGACACGCAGCAGTAGCATTTGCTCACCATTACCACACAGCCCTCTCATCGGAGAAAATTGTCCCCGCAAATGGCCACAGGAAAAAAAAAACAAAGCCAGTGCATCAGAGGAATACATTGCGTACGGAGCGGCTTTGAGCAGCTTACAGCAGGGTTCTCCAAACTGCGAGCCACAGCTGGTTTATGTATCACAATTAATATTTAATAATAAAATTAGAAACACAAATTAAATTATTTGTGACATTTAGCGAAAATCGGTTCAAAAGAAACAGATAAAAAACAGTTCACTAATTTGTTTATATAGAAACAGTTCAATTATTGTTTGAAACGCCTTTAGCTTTTATTTCGATTTTAAACCAAATAAAAAATGTGTACTAAGTGTCAACAGCAATTTAAACTTCTTTGGAGGAATGGTAATAATTCTAAAAAAATCGCCGTCTAATGCGATCTTACAGAATTATATAATTGATAAATAGAAGTTTTTGATGATCGTTGAAATATGAGAAGAGTTTTACAGTCAAACTATTAAAAATACTAATAAGATATGCTTCTTTGTGTGCGATGCCTTCTATCTGACCAATAATGCATTTCACATCAGTACTGACCTATCAGAGTTATAATTCGCGAATAATGGCGCGATTGAAAAAATCGCGCCATAAACATTTTTGAGAGGATATCAATTTATCTGGACAATTCTCATTCATTCTTTGAAGTCTTTTTTAAATTTTACATCAACGCTGGCCGTATTTCTATTCAACAAATGCAAAATTACTACGGACTAGAAGTCCCTCTTTAAGCATCTATATATATCTTAACCTTAATATATAGCAGCTTAATATCTTTTAGCTTTAAATTAACACACGCAGAGCTGAGTAAGGATTGCAAACTGAGTACAAAGACTCAAGGAAGGGAACGGCTATTAAACACACTTAAATATTGCTGAGTTTTATTGCTGAGTAATGTTATTTCACGTTTATTTGTTATTTCGATACGAGACAGTTTGCTACCATCGTCTTCAACTCCAGATGTTCCGAGTTTTTGCGTCGAAATGTCAGAGAAAACCCCTGCCCTCGGGGTGCATAAGCATGTCTTGCCGGTATGTCTAAATCAGGCTAAGCTAATGACAACGTTGACTGGATAAAGAGTGTGGTAAGGAGCAGAAATTAGAACATGCAAACACACACACACACGCATGTTGGTTAGTGGGGACACATCACTAGACAACCGAGCAAATGTTACACGATACAAATAAATATAGCCACTAGCTAACAAGTACGCTAAATAATGTGTGTCTTGTTTTTCTCCATTTGTCCATGGTGGAAGAACAGATGCGTCCTTTAGGAGAGTCAACTCGGCAAAGGTTGGATCAATTAGCACCTCCGCATACGAACATTCGCATTCGCTTTATCGCTAAACTGTGTTAAGCAAACGCAATACAACACCTGAACTGGCCATTAACAAACAACTATAAAATTGTTCCACAATCCAATGTATCTTTGGAAATATATTTTCATTTCTGAATCATTTCAGAGCACCTTTCAAGCATTTTTATTTGCTTTTGCTACAGTCGAATCGGAACCGAACGCAGACATCGAAGGAATGATTTACCAAGGAGAAAGTGAAGTTTTTTTTTTGCACGTGTGGAACAAGAAAACTGCTCATATTTTATTCCATATTTCGCTTACGAATGACTGAACGCGAGTCACATCGACGCAGCTTTATGAAAATTTCTATTTCCTTTTGTTTTATTTGCTAAAAACAAAAACACTGTCAGTGAAGACATCAACAATAATGCCGCTGACAGACTTCCTTCCGTTCTGTTTTAAGGCGCACCATTTAAAGAGAAACTGCATTCTGCATAAAGGTGGTGTGTCTGCCATGTGTCCCGTTTTCCGACATTTGTTCAACCGTACGCTGTTCAATTCCAGTTTTCTGCTTTCCACCTTTTTTGCATTTGCAGAATAGTTGCCCATGATGATGTGTCCCACCGTTGCGACTCCATCTTTATATTATGGACCGTGTGGTTAACGCAAAACAGGACGGCAGTCAGACGATACAAGCAAACTAAGACGAAACAAACAATAAATTAAGTCCTTTGCTGCCGCAACCATACACACGATCGATGTGCACGACGCATCCATTCCATAACCTCTCCCACCGAGCACTAAGTTGTGTCAGGGCCGGTTAGGGAAATGTGAAAAACTGGTTTCAAACTGTTGGAGCATTCTTCTCTTCATCGTTTTGCAAATCGGTTGGAGATCCTGCTCGAAGCGGGAAGGCTCGCAGAACGGACATGCCCACCGTTTGCATCGTGGCTACTACACCCCTTGCGAAGGCTAACTGTGGCCTTGAATTAAAATAACAATAATAAACACGGAACACCGCAACCGAAAAGATGCATCCATTGAACATTGAACCAGCTGAAGGTGGAGATTGGGAGGAACCCCAACCAAAGAAGGTCGCTCCCCTACCAAGCGATAAGGGTTTACGCATACACCACCGTAACGTATTTTGCTAACCGGTTGCGAAATCGATCAAAATTCCCCTTTTTTGTGGCTGGAACACCTTCTTCAGCACCGTACAGACACACCACCACCACCGAGGAATGGTTGTGGAACGATTGTAAGGTAAACAGAACGATGAACGTTGTGATCGTGGAACGTTCCATCGCAAGTGGTGGACCGATGGATGAAGCGCAAGACATACATCAGAGTATTGCTTAAAACGATCGAAAGAAGGAATACGCTGGAACATGCTATAAAATAATTGTCGACGGAAAGCTAGCGCAACATTCCAGACCATTCGGAAGCAGGTGTCACAGAAAAGCCGTTTTGAGGATAGAGCTGGATAAATAAACTAATATAACAACTCTTCAAACGATTTTATTGGAGGTTTATTCATTGATCATTATTAATTGATTATTATGAAGTAGGAAAAATCGATTTTTATATCCGGAGAGTAGTTAGTACCTATACCTTGGGCAGTGTACCCCGTTGATAACAGTTACATTTTATTTAATCACTAAAAAGAGTGTCCTGCGTACTAGTTAATTTTAAACATAACACATTAATTATTTATTTAAGGCACATATTTAAGGCTCTCATCAAACAATATCTTACCACAAGGAAACCAATGTTCCATTACAGTTTAGAATATGGAATGTAACAGACATGGAATACTACGTAATATAACAAAACGTTCGTCGGGAAACACTTCTACACCGATGCTCTAATGTAAATTAAATAATATTAATTGGGTTAAGTAATATATGTATAATTGTAAATTAAATACGTTATTACATTGATTCTATTGTTCTACATAAATTGTTTTCAATTGTCCCTAAAATCTATTTAATTTGTCGTTTCTTTAATCAGGACCAAAATACTTGATTGAAGAACAAAAATATTTCAACTTATTTTAATCCTGCCAAATGTCAAAATCCTGTCACTTTGCTTTTACAATTTCTCAAAACATGTGCCCAAGGTTCTTCTGCTTCTTGGCTAAACGACCTTCTAGTTCTAGTAGTTGGATCCTCACTAGTCAGTCCTCACTACGGGGGCACGGTTCGGACGAGATGTGATTACCGGTCCTGCCGTGTAAAGACCGGTGCCTCGTCATCGGGCCCGCCATTATAATATTAGTAAGTCATACACCTTATTTATTCAATTGGCCCTAAAATCTACTGAATTTTATTTTTGATCAGAGGTCAAATTAAGTGTCAACGACTGTAATAAATGTCTATAAATCCAGCCAAAGATGTCCAATAGATTGTGCCATTGCTTCCTCCTCTTGACTTAGCGAACTATTAGGTCACGCCAGCCATCGAATTGCTTAGTAGACTTATTGATATCACCTAGTCAGTTGTCAGTTCTTACTACGGGGGCACGATTCGGATGTGAAATTAGTACACTTTTAAATGCGTACGGATATGGTGTAATTAGTATGCTTCTGCATGATACCATTTACAAAAAAAAAGATCAAATATTTAAATTTGAATGTAAGTAAATTATGGACCATGCAATGGAACGTTACTACAAAATGGAATACCCGTGGGAATAAGCATCGTTTGTGATGGTTATAATGGTGGGACCCATCAGATGTTATATACTTCGAGCCGAAAGGATTATATTCTACAACAAAGGTGAACGATTTACCCTAATCAACTATTATTTCCAAGTACTTTAGCCTCCAAATAATTAGTGTTAAAGCAGCAAGAAGAGTAACAACTTTGAGCAACTATTTTATAAAAAAAAGCAAAGTCAACGCTTCAGCATTAGCAGTACAACAGCTTGAAGGGTTTCAATCGATAGTTTTATGCCACGGCCGAATGAATCGAACACGAGCGCTCGGTGATGGTGCCAGTGTTACCTTTTAAACGACGATACTTTCAAGAGACAGCCCACAAAAGCCCTCAAGGACGTCAGTGTATCGGTGGCACGGAAGTGTAATAATCGTTAATCCTTTGCTTTTCATTCAATTCAATCGTTGAAAGTGAGGAAAGTTCTATCTATAATAGAAGCATTTGGAAACACCTCTATATTGTTTCGCGTTTGGCACGGAAATGCGACCAATTCCGCGCCATCAGTTGGCACAAAGGCCATAGTTTATCCGTGGATAAAAGAGTTTCCCTTCTCGATCCATCATGCGATCGGCTGCTGTGTTGCGGATACCACAACGCGACTGATAAGGCACGGTTGACCATCATTCCAATGCTGAAGTGGTTTAAAACGATTCGAGCGGACAGCCGCAATGGGGTTGTCGGAAAAGGCGGTTGCTACATCGGAAGATATGCCTACAAATGGAAATGGAAATGGTCGATGAAAATGGGGTCGCTACCTAACCAGCAGCCAGCGTTTGCTGCTTCCTCCTACCGAGTGCTGATGACCTCCTTACAGCGAGGGAAAAACTTCGTCAATACCTCCCAGGTAGTACAACATGTAATTATGTGTAGAATGTACCCGGTTAGCATGTTTTGTTCGAGGAAAAATCATCGAGCAGGCCACGAAATTCCTGCAGCCGGTGGATTACAGCATAGCATTTGCAGGAGGAAAAATTGCGCACACGCACACACACATAAAAAGGATGTAGGACACGCAATACGAAACTGTCAAAAATTGCATTTCCCCCAGGTACTTTTCGCCGTGCTTCCTTCTCTTCCTTCACCTCTCACAAATCGATCGAGTGAGTGGGTGGTGTTGTGTTATTGTTCGGCAACAAATACATCAACACTAGCCCGACCCTACAAACACACACACTAGCACAACCCATGTCTCAGGGACACGTCGGGTACGCAGCAGCAGCAGCAGTAGCATGTGGTGCGATGTTTTTGTTTCCGCGCGGCCGGTCCTGCGCCGTAACGTCACACGGCATCGTACGATATATCCTGCCCAACAAAAAAAAAACCTCCCCAAGAAGATTCGCGCGCGCGGACTACGAACTACCGGCAATCCGGTGCTTCTCATGTGTTCCCATGTTTTATTATGTGTGTGTGTGTGCGGCTCTCTAGAGGGTGGTGATGGGGATGCAACCTGCCGGTATGTATTTTGCAAGATTGCAGGCCTATGCAAGCGAAGAAAGCGAACAGAGGATAAAGAAAAAAAACAGACACACAAAACGAGCTACATTAATGAGGCCAAACCACACACATACAGCACAACACACGGTTGCAAGAATATGCGGCTGTGAAAGGTGTTGCTGGCATGCAGCCGTGCACACATACACACGTGTACGAATGCTTGACGAACATGTTTGCGGTTTACTTTCTTCGGATTCCCGTGCCAGTGGATGTAGGCGCGCGAGGCAGCAGTACTGCCGAGACGGAAAAGATTGTGCCCATCCACACCACAGCCAGCCAGCTAGTGACCGACCTACAAACCGGCCTGATGACGATGGCTTCACCGTCTTTTTTTTTTTTGCTTTTTGATTGATCCGGGAGTTGGTAAAAGGAGGCCATGACAATCCGACGTAAAAACTGCACGCACTTTTCTCACAATGTTTGCAAACGAGCTAAAAAGCCGACACCAAACGTATAAAATGTCGACGTGTTACGCGCGATGGATTCTTTGTTTTCCTGGTGTTCTTTATTGGTTAGACAACATTCTTTTTCTAGCTTTTGCCCAGCCGGACAGTGTGAATGAAGAAGAAAACGAAGTGGAACAAAAAAACTCCACACACTAATACACCCAATTCTTCTACACAAACACACACACATACACATACGGTTTTCTAATAAACACGCAATCTTTTTTGGTGGACCCAGCCTGCTTAGAAATTGCTGCTTCCCCGCCATTCGTGCTATATCCACACCCAGGGGGACACGTTTTCCGCATATTTTCTATTCACACACAGAGGAGCAGCAGCACCAGAAGAAAGGTTCTTCCAAACTTTGAGGTTATGCAAAAGAGTGGATACCACGCACAGCCTTGAGAGATCGATCGGACCCTTGGCGTAACACATCGCGCTTCCCTTCTTGACGTTTATTTTTAATCTATCGGCATCGGGGGGCGTGTAATCGGGTGGCACAATTTTCAGGCCACCGGTACATACCAGAGAGACCAAACCGCGCTCACTGCATACCTTTTTTTCACCAGTCCCTCTGATGACACGTTTCCGATATGGTAACCGTGCGATGTGAAGTATGATGATTTTTTCTTCCTTTTCTATTGTTTTGTGGTAAATCGCAGCAACCAACCACACCGCTTGGTACGCCGCAGGATGAACAACAAACTACAAACATACACACACACCGTTCTCTAATGAGGAGCCTACTTTGTTCTTCTTTCTTCTTATAATTCGTCGTCATCAGCTTCTCATTTGCTTTGGTTTCAAACTCTTTAATATAGAACGAGACCGGGACCAGCCAACTAGGTTGCAAAATTTTCACCAACCAACCCCTTTTTTCGCACACACATACAACGAGTGCGGTATACACGCGAAACACCACCCCACATACACACACACACAAAACAGTTATGAGACGGTGAAAGGATGCTGTGAAATTACGGGAAAATTGATTTTGCACAACTATTGGCTGGATACTTTGCTTTTCAATCACTCCACTGCCACTGCCGAAGCACATGGGAAATGACGCACACACACATTACACACAAACACACAAAAAAAACACGCACAAACCTTTACTGTGAGGGCTGCGGAGATGTATTTCTTCTGCTTGTTGATTTTCGGGAAGTTGTCAATGTGTCACACAATAACACCACACACAAACACACGCACACACACCGAACACGAAAGATGCACGCACTTAATCCGTCTTTTTATCAGCAAACTGTAGCGGCGATCCGTTTGGGGCGAATGGATCCGATGCAATGTGATGCGAAAAAACAATAGACACACGACTAAACCGTTAAAACTGCTTCTCGCGAGAGAGAGAGTGCGAGCGAACGAATGTGCACAAGAACGAGAGAGCGAGAAACGAATTTCCCACACCGTTCGCGAGAGCGATACTGAGATGATTCGCGCAAACACGAGCAACGAGAAGGAAGATAACAGCAATCGTACCATTCAACCTTTTAGCGGCACAAGGAAACGTTCAGCATTTCCCAGCATACGGCTAGCACTGTTTGGGATTTGTAAAAGTTTTATCAACTGCGTGACGGATCTATGGTGGAAATGGTCAGAAAGAGCTCATGGATACACATGGAATGGAAGATCAACAAAGTCATTCCACGCAATCGACAGTCGCCCGCTTTTTGGTTCCTTACAACCGAGTTTCTTGAGTGCTTTTTTCTGCCGTAAATGCGTAAGCCCGTACGACGTCCGACCAAAAAACTACACGTGTGCACTCGCACCAGGCTGCTGCTATCTCTTTTCTGCCAACGTGCAGCGGATGCGCTTG